>NW_005841851.1:4980918-4988490 GCF_000455745.1 Alligator sinensis
TAACAAAAATAGCCAGCCTTGCCTCCCCCACCTTCTCCCTCCCTTGCTCTCAGCCACACACACCTTTGTTCCCCTCCCCTAAAGGCATTTTCTCTTTCAGGTGTTTACCGACCCCAGCAATCTCCAGCGGCACATCCGTTCCCAGCATGTTGGCGCACGAGCTCATGCCTGCCCGGACTGCGGCAAAACCTTTGCCACTTCATCTGGCCTCAAACAACACAAGCACATTCACAGTACTGTCAAACCTTTCATATGTAAGTTGTCACGGGCATCACAGAGCCCCGGCTTTCACTATAATTGCACATATCCTGAGGGGCCCCCCAGCACTGGCTGTCCCTCTGTGAGCAGCCGCTGTAATTTTATAGGTCAGAGCACAAGATGAAATTCCGCAGCAATTTTTCCCCCTTTTTTTCTCTTTTTTTGCATGCTCCCTGTTTTTTCAGTAAACATTCGTGGCAGTTTTTGACTTCCTTGACAAGTTAAAAGCTGAGTCTCTCAGCAGTCCCAGCGATGCCATTTTCTCATATCTTTTCTTTCTCTCTTCTTTTTGTGTTTTTTTTAATTTTTCACTGTGCCTGTTGGTGACATAAATAAATAGCTGACACAGTCTGAGAGAAATGTGTTTCTGAGGTGCCTCAAATCATTCAACCTTTATGAAGAATTTGGGAAAGTGGCAGAGACTCAAAGGAAGGGTTGTTTTGGGTTTTTTTTAACAAAAAGCCAATTTTTCTTCTCTGTTTACAAAGGCTTTAGTCTAGACAATACTCTACAGCCATTTAAATGGCACATTAGCCATATTGTTTGTGCTCTTCGTTTCCAAATGTGACATTTACCTTAGGAAGGCCTAAGAGTCACTATCAGGACTGGGCTTTTAGTCCATCTATATAGTGTCTTTTGCACCTTGGTAGCTGCAGAAAGATATATTTGCACTTCACCATCAACATGCAAAGAGGAGCCTTACAGGCTGCTGCTTGACACCTTACCAAAGGGATGCTCTTGCATTTAAAGCGCAGTGCCAGATACATATTCAGCTTCTGGTGATGGTGTTTCATGAGGCAAGCTGCCGAGCCCACTGCTGCTTCCCTGTCCCTACCAACATGGGAACAGAATACAAGTACAGTATAGGGTGTGAGCCTCAGTTTTGCTGTGCTCTGAGATAATCATTGTCAGTGAGGAAATGCAAAACACTCCCACTGCTCCCTTTGGTGTGATCCTTACCCCTCACACTCTTATGCCTGGCACCTGAGAGAGGGAGAGAATTGGAGTCTCAAATTTTTGTTAGCCCCGAAACAAGGCGCTGTTTCACATCGGCTTTGTGCTCTCTCCCCCATCTAATTATGGAGCTTAAGTCTTCTCCGCAGTCCAAATCAGGGTTGAAAAGAATTGGAGAGTGACTCTGCCCAGTGCACAAGTGTCAGGGTGGAGTCGATATGGACTCTGTTAACAGTGGGATAAAGCATACAAAATGTTTATGGGGCTCCGTGGGACCTGCTGGCTTTGCTTAGGGAAACATAGGGCCACAGTCCGAGGGAATGCTTTCTTTCTCTTTAATGGGAATGGTTGCAGTATTGTACTTGAGATAATGAAGCAAAATGGCTTTAATGTTTTTATAATCATAAAGTGCAGAACAGCGACAGGGGAGAGTCTACATGGAGTTCCCGAGTCACTGCTTTTCAACAAGTCTTGGGTTTTATTTGTTCGTTGGTTTGTTTTTAGGCGGTGGTTTACAATAATGAAATAATCTCCAGTATCTTTAGCAGAACAGTGATGTCTGTATTACATAAATATCAAGATGATCCAGGAACTCTTTAGGGGATAGAGAAGTGTGTGTGTATTTTATATATACTATTTTTTTTCCTTTGGAAAAACTCGCTTTTAATATTACCCTTCAACTTTCCATAAGTTTCCGTTGCATGAGATGATTATATATTGCTTATTCATTTGTGTTATACGTACTCACCAGAAGAAAAGTGGTGCTTATCCCACAAACCCAATGTTCAGCCAACACATGTTGACAAAAATTACATTCTGTTCTGATACAATTTGCTAAAGTAGATTAACTGTTTATAATAACCTCATATGTATCTTCCAAACCACAGTATAACATCTTTTGGCACTTGCTAAAGGAGACATAGTTAAAATTAGAAAGGGGTAATTTTCTGCTGGAAAGAAAAATATACAAACATCTTTTAAATAAATCCAAAAATGTGACATTTCTCCAAAAATTATTAGTAATTTGAGAGGGAGTTATAAATTCACACACATGGAAACGCTTGTGCTCACACAGGCCCATCTACGTGCTCTATTGAATACCCACATACACTCTCACAGCCCTACAGATACTGTCGCTCCCTTGCAGTCTGTTGTGCCCTACGGACATGTGATTGTACAAAGACGAACACTCGTGCTAGAGAACTAGAGTCAAACATCTGACCTAAAGCCCAAAGCCCCGAATTTGAGAGCTAAGTCTAGGTGCTCTGTCCTTACCTTGGCTGAGTTATAACAGCACTTAAAGAAGGGCAAGTACCTCACTGTTTGGAGATTGCCCTTTTGCAACCCCTCTTTTCTGGTCAGTAGGAAATACAGAGGTACAGCAGCAGCTGCTGGGACGTAGGGCTGGTTCCTGTGATTTCTGTGTTTTGCAGACCATGGCAGATCCATCTCCTCAAACTCCCATATCAATAGAGGTTGGAGTTTCCAGCAAACCTTTCTCTCTATTTAAAACAGTTTGAGACTCGTTTCCTTTTTTGCCGTTGTAAAGTAACAGGAAAAAAACCAAACCAACAAGGACATAGATGAAAATAAAGCAAAGCAGAAAACACCCAGGAAGCCTGAAAGCATGTGTATATAGCTCAAAAGAACAAGCAAAGCTTCAGATATGAATTACGGATGGATGGAGCAAATTTGGACAAAATAGTTATCAGCTGACCTTGAACTCTCTTTTGATCTTTAAGACAGTTTGGCGACCATGTTTTCCATCAGGTCTGTGCTGCAGATGCAGGTCTCAGCCGTGCCCAGGGCCAGAAGCAGAAATGCTGTAACAGCGTGAGGAAAGACAAACAGTTCTTGGGACATTCTCAGAAAGGTCCAAATCCAGAAACAGCAATACATGAGAGAGAGTCTCTCTTTGTGTGAGCATAAGATTCTTCTGAATTTTCAGGTGTTCACCTGTACTTGAAATGCCCGCGTTGCTAAATATTACTGAGCATTACTGGAAATTTCAACTCAACAGGCTGCTGCTTGCGATTTCCAGGACTGCTAGGCAGGAGTACTTTATGAACTGCCCCCTTTGGCATCTTTTGATACTCACACCGATGTAAACCCGAGAGATAACACATGGCAGCAAATGTTTAACATTTGGGTACCAATGTCCCCCAGAAAGAAAAAAAAAAGTGTTGCCTGTTGTTTTGCCACAGGACCAAGTGTCAGGGCCAGGCATGGTTCCTTGCTTAGCCACAAACATGCTGTAAAATTTCAGTCAGTTCTTCTAACCTTGATGTGCCTCAGTTTCCCTGTTTATAACCCCCTTGAGAGGAAGTATGAAAAATTACCCCTGGGCTTCAGAGAGATGTTTGATGATAAAAAGAAAAAGGAGGGGTGGGGGGGGGGTTAAACTTTTTTGACATCTGACAAGGTTTGGATTTGGTTTGATTCTAATTTCCTCAGAACCGCCTTGCCTGGCCCTTCCCTACCTGCTGAGTCCTGTGGGAAAGGTTATAGCAAGTGACATGCTGAAATCCTGGCATTAGAAGTCATTAAGGGAAAGGCTGACTGAGCATTAACTCTAGCAGAGCTAGGGAGTCCTTATTAATTTAACAAACATGAGATCTCACCTCATTCCTAGCTGAAGTTGAGCCCTGGGTTTGAAGAATATTTTTAGAACATCCCTATGGAGCGGTTACTTACTATTAATGGCATTAAAAAAAATGGTGGATTTGATTAAATGAGGCAAAGTTCTTCTCCCTTCAGCCTTGAATACTTCCTCCCATGCCAGACTACAAGGAAAGCATACTAGCTAATATAAATAGATAGTATGATTAAAGTGCATGATGATCTTTATTTAAAATTTAAAAAAAATAGAAAAATCTCTGAGCTGGAAGAGCACGTTACATCAGATTTCTGGAAATTTGCAGGGGGACAGCTGCATGTGGAGAGATTTGCTGCCATCAAGGCTTTTTCACTGATTTGCTCTTTATTATTTTGCCATAAGGTAGTCCCTGCACATCCCAGTGAAGAGCAGGGCTCCATGGTGGGTGTTGGGTGCTGTACAGACATAGTCAGAGCTAGAACTTGCCCCTAAGAGCTCACAAAACAACTATCCCGTTTTGAAAGTAAGGAAGCAAAGGGCAGAGATAGGAGGCGATTTGCCTAAAGGGATTTAGGGAGTCTGTGGCAGAACCAGGGAACTGAAGCCAAGTCACTAGAGCTCCCCATCCAGTGCCAGAACCACAAACCCACGTCTGTTTTAACTGTGTGGGGAAAAGAGGAACTTGGAGGTCAGAGGGAGGGCAGGATGGAGAAAACTGCCAAGGAAGCATGTGGAGAGCTGGGTAGGCGAAGCTATTGCATAGTAATTTCATATTGTTTTTGTTTTTGGTTTCTGTTGATGCTTTAGGTGAGGTCTGTCACAAATCCTACACACAGTTCTCCAACCTGTGCCGCCACAAACGGATGCATGCAGACTGTCGCACTCAGATCAAATGCAAGGACTGTGGGCAGATGTTCAGCACTACCTCCTCTCTCAACAAGCACCGGCGCTTCTGCGAGGGCAAGAACCATTACAACCCTGGGGGGATTTTTGCCCCTGGCCTCCCTTTAACTCCAACCTCCATGATGGACAAATCCAAGCCCTCACCCAACCTCAACCATGCCAGCCTGGGATTTAATGATTACTTTCCATCCCGACCGCACCCAGCGGGTCTTCCATTTTCACCTGCTCCCCCAGCATTTCCCACCCTCACTCCAGGATTCCCAGGGATTTTTCCACCCTCTCTGTACCCGCGGCCTCCCTTATTGCCTCCCACCTCGCTGCTCAAGAGTCCACTGAACCACACTCAAGACGCAAAACTTCCAAGCCCCTTGGGGAACCCAGCCCTGCCTCTGATTTCTGCAGTGAGCAACAGCAGCCAGCCTGTCTCAGGAGAGGAGAAATGTGAAAGCAACCTAGAAAATTCCTACCTTGACAAGCTGAAAGCCAGGAACAGTGACATGTCAGATGGCAGCGACTTTGAGGATGTCAACACCACCACAGGCACAGATCTGGAGACCACGACCGGTACTGGGTCTGACCTGGACAGCGACGCAGAGAGCGACAGGGAAAAAGTGAAGGACAAAAGCAAACAGACTGAGAGCAAGCCAGACTTTGTCGGCAGTTCTGTGTCCACGAGTTCTGTCAGCAATGCGAGTGAGATCCCCCTTTTCTATTCTCAGCACTCTTTCTTCCCTCCCCCCGAAGAGCAGCTGCTGCCTACGACAGGGGCAGCCAATGACTCTATAAAAGCCATTGCCTCCATTGCAGAGAAATACTTCGGGCCTGGCTTCATGGGAATGCAGGAGAAGAAGATGGGTTCCCTCCCATACCATTCCATGTTCCCATTTCAGTTCCTCCCCAATTTTCCCCATTCACTCTATCCTTTCACGGAGCGGACCCTCAATCACAACTTGCTGGTCAAGGCTGAACCAAAGTCACCCAGGGACCTTCACAAAATGGGCAGCAGCAGCTCAGAATCGCCCTTCGATCTCACCACAAAACCAAAAGAGATTAAGCCAATCTTGCCGCCACCCAAGGTCCTGCCAGCCCCATCTTCTGGGGAGGAACAGCCACTGGATCTAAGCATCAGCAACCGCATCCGTGCCAGCCAGAATGGAGGGAGGGAGCCCCGGAAAAACCACATATATGGGGAAAGGAAGCTAATGGGTAGTGAAGTGCTACCCAAGATTTCTCAGTCTCAGCTCCCTCAGCAGCCGTCCCTGCATTATGCTAAGCCATCGCCCTTTTTCATGGACCCCATATACAGGTATTAACATACCCTGCCTTAATTATTTCCTCCCACATGCTAACCTTAAGGAAGGCATTAGCCAGTATGTGTTGAAGACAAATTTGGAAATGGTCTTAGGGAGCAAGACCAGAATAGAAACACAGTATCCTTGATTGTGCTTGGCCTCCTTGGTGAAAGCACTTCAACGCCCTTGAGTGAAAAGGATTTTATTGGCATAATAGAAAAGCAATAGCTCCATCCCTTGGGCTTGCATCCACCTGTCCATGCCCTCACTTTACTGTTTTCATTTTTTCTCTTTTCTTTTTTTCTTTTCATTTATTCTGCTTATAGAAATAGGGGCAGCCAGGAGGGAAGAGATGCAGAAGAGGGCAAAATGGGTGGTTGTCCCAGGCTGGCATTTGCTCACTGACAGCCAAAGCCCCCCAAAGGGTACAATCCATGACAGAGTGTCCCTCACAGTAGGATGTTTCCTGATGGGGCAGCCTTGCCACAGTAAACCCACCTTTAGGGGAGGGTCTGCTTCATAGATTTTGCCTCATCGCTATAAAACTTACCTGATCTATACTCATCCTTTCACAGTGCTTGGAAAACCAGGGGTCTCTAGTACTAAATAACTGTTTTAAGCACTGCATTAGTCTTATTCTCTCACCTGTGAATCTTGAAAAGGTGCCCTCCTTGCAAGGTTCCAAGTGTTTCTGAGTTTCAGCCCAAGTGGAAATATCGGGAGGAAAGCCTTGTTTATGGTATTTCATTGGCAGCCTTGCAGCAAGATAAAAACATAAAAAATTAGCTAGACTATGACCTGAGACTCCTGAAGTACGGATTCCTATTCATGATGAAACCTGGGATCTTTATTAATGGAGGAACTTTAAACATCTTTTTCTAAAAGTAAGGGCACTGACAGAAGTGACATTTCTCATATGATCGGCTCCCTGAAAGTGCTCTACAGCCATGCCCTGACAGAAGTGCACGGCTGCAGAATACTTAAAGAGTGCCTAATCATGTGATGAATTAACCCTCATTACATGCACCGAGGTGGGGAGGCTCCAATCTACCCATCTCCTCTCCAGCACAAGCTGGGCAAACCACACAAAGAGCTCCAACCCCTCCCTTCTCTTCCTCCCATCATGCAGACAGCACCAGAGCTGGGGATGGATCGAGGAGCGGAGCTAAGGGGAAAAAAGCTGCAGACATACGGCGTCTCCTGGATTGGCTCCGAAGTGGAGCTCGATTCCCCCTCCCTCCTGAACCAACAGGGAACGTCTGTTGGGTTGCGGGGAGGCGGGGGCGGTCGTCACTGTAACTCATAGTATTTTTTGTGAAGCGCCATGAGTTACACATCAGCTCCCTAAAAGCAGCTGACAAAATATAGGCCTCAGTCAGGTTCCATATTCCCCCGCCTGCTCCCTGTTATTTTCCTGCTGTTAAAGTAGAAGATACCATAGTAACCACAGTTGTTGTTGACTGACAAAACTGTTCCTTTTTAAAGGCATCCACTGTAAGTCAGGGTCCAGGCATCAATTGGACATGTACACAATCAGAATGAGACTTGGGGTCCCCCCATTTCCTGCTG
>NW_005841851.1:4988500-5008756 GCF_000455745.1 Alligator sinensis
GGTCCACAGGGTTGACAGCCTGCTCTTGCCTTGTTTCTTGCCTGATGGGAAGAACCCAGGGCAGGACTGTCTTTCTGAACTTGGAGAAGAGACAATGAGGTACATTGGGTCTAGTTCTAGTTCAGACTCTCAGCAGGCTATTGCCTACACTGCTGGAGGTAGTGTTTATAGTCATCTTGACCATGGGAAACTCAGAGCTTAGCAGCCTTATGGGCACATAGGCAGTTCATGTGAGCATGCAGAGGGACAAACAGCAAAGGCAGTCTGCACTCCTTAGTAAAACCACAGATGAGGAAAACAGCATCTGCCTTGCTTCTGCTTCATTACTATTGTAGGTGGGAAAAGAGTGTCAGTGTCTAGCAAGGCCAAGGAGCTGAAAGCTAAGATGAGGATTAGTTGAGCCCTCATTGCTTTGCTATTAAGAAAGCCCCAATCTCTTGGCCATCACTGATATGGTGTTGCTTACTTACATGGTGGAAATAGGGCTGCTCCACAAACTAGATGCTGTCTGGCACCCGAATGCAGTCATCTGCCTCTGGTGTAAACAGGCCATGGTTTATTTTTGTAAAAGAGCTGCTGAGAAATAAATCAGTTAGTGGGGTAGAAAAGGCAAATGCTTGAGCCTGGTGCAGGATTCCTCTACCACCGGGCATTCTCAGAAGGAATGCTAAAAAAACAAGGGCTGAAAACACACTTGCCAATTAAAATAGCTGGCTCGGGAAAACTGTACAGGGCCGGAAGACAGATGTAAGTGAGGGCATCATTTGCTGCATTCCATGGGATGCAAATAGTTTGAGTAAGATGTTAAAATAGAAAGTCCACAGTGGAGTTGCTTGCAGCTCAAACTGCTGATGTAATGGGCTAAACAGCAGAGCATCCAAGTCCCAGCTTGAAAAATATAGAAATATTTTGTTTCTAAATTTCTCTATCACACATCATTTGGCTCCTTTATTTTTCTCCCCAAAGCAACTTAAATCCTTGACATTTTCTCTTGATGATATAATTTAATGCAGCCAGACAGCCATAAATCTGTGCACTGCCTTGTTAAGGTAACGTTCTCAGGCACAGAGTTGAAAAGATCAGATTAATCCTTTAGTCACTGCAGGTTTACCTCTGGTGGCCAAATTTGCACTTCTCTGCATTTCCAGTCTTTGGTATTGGAGGGTGGCAAAACTGTGCAAAATGAGGTGATGTCACTTTGCTCAGGGCTTCAGGCAAATATTTTCTTAATTTCTTTGCTGTGGGTTGGGTTGTCCCATGGAAAACCACTTGCCCAGCACTAGAAGTTACTTCCCCAAAGAAGAGGAATGGATGCTGGAGTTAGCTGGGTCATCGTTAGCTGAAGTTCACTGTATCGGCCATTGCATATTGGATTAGTCTAGTTCCTAACTATTATGTCTAAGGCACCAAAATAATAGTAATAGCAGTCATAATTTTAATAATAGTGACTAAGTTTCAGATATTTTGTTTCCCTTTAGCCAATAAAAATTATATAAATAGCACTTTGAAAGCATTTTGAATTAAACCCCTTTGGTAATTTAATCCATACAGCAACAGTCTGAAATACGGACCCAGATCTTGCTCTTATTGACACTGGAGTAATGGTTTTAAAATCACTGTTGTCATTTTACATTTCGACTGAGGAACAGAAGTAGAATGTGGTCTAGTGTTTTAAAGATGCCACAGCATTCTTTAGGGTCAGTTTCCATAACATTTTTCCCTATAGGAAATATTTTACTTTCCCATTCACACTTCACTGGATGAGTTCACCTGATGGTTTCCTTGCAAATCACCTGATTCAATGGGTATTTAAAAGCAGGGTCCTGTGTCTATATTTGATGCTTAAGTGTGGGATTTTTTAGATGGATGTAAGTGAATTCATAGGGCTTGCGTTCCAAAGTGACTTGGGGAACCCAGGCCTTAGGACCCTATCTCTAGTGTTAGGAACTGAAATTTTAGGTCCTATTTTAATAATGTTGGTCATAGGCACTTAACAGACAAACCCAATGCAAAGCAAACCTCCACAGTGGGAGGGGAAATGAATGCAAAACTTCTAACGATTTCAGCTAGCACTCATCAGAGATGCAAAATTGGGCCCAGTTCTAAATAGAAGATGAAAACAAACACTTGGAAACAAATGTCTACTGTAGACTCCACACTTCCACCTCTTTCATGCTGATGTTCAGTACATGTTGTTTCTGATCAGAACACTGTGTAGCTGTGGATCCTTTAGACCCGTGGGGGAATTGCCATGCGGCAGAGGCATCAACACAAGCCTGTACTGACAGTTCCAAGTGTTCTCTTCCTCACCAGCAAAGCAGTTTTGTAAAATATTGCCCCAAATTTGGGATTTGAGCTCAGCCTTCATGCATTTTCCAATAGCTTTCCATGTATTTGATTTATGGAACCCTGTCTGTAATTCGCATGTAAAGCCATCGATGACCAGAAACATGGTCTTTAAGTATATTTAAGAGTTCCTCAGCCAGTGACGCGTTTATTATGCTCTTTCCTATTCACAGCCCTGTAGGGTATGTAACCCTCTGTCTTGTTGTCCAGCAGGGTGGAGAAGCGGAAGGTGACAGACCCAGTGGGTGCCCTAAAGGAGAAGTACTTGCGACCCTCCCCGCTGCTTTTTCACCCCCAGGTAAAACCAGTAGAAACGCAACCATGTGCCAAGAAGTTAGAGGTGGAGAAAGGCTATATTTTAAGTCACATTTTTTCCTACCTCCCCCAAACCAGTGGCCTGTTTAAGCCTTCTCCCCCACTGCCTCACCAGCACCTTCCAATGCTCACTTTTAAAGCCAAGTTTTCACACCAGATCTGAACACAATGGGATCATTTCTATATTCTTCCTTTAGCACTAGCAAAGTGCGTGCTGCCAGGATACAAGGGAAAAACATCTTGTCCAACCTCTCTTTCTGCTAAAATGCAGGTCTAATTCTTCATGGCTACAGATTCTCATGTAACCAGTTGCATCAGTCAGTTGCAACTCCTTTATGCTCAGTTATGTCACTGTAAAGAGCTCTGCAAAGTGCAGGACCATGGAGAATCAGGCCTTCCTGATCCACTTCATTTTACAACTGATGTGATGCTACTGACACAGAAAAAGATTGTGCACCTCTCATTTTCCCACATTGATTATACTGTTGTACAGGAGCTAGGTTGTCTAAGGGGCTCAGGTACTGAGCCATCTTTGCCTCAGTAAGCCACAGGACCCCCCACAAAGGGGATGAGGAGAAGTGGGGCCATTCCCAGCCAGTGTACTGGGCTGGGGCTAGCAAAGTCAGCCAGGTGGGCTGTTGTTCCCATGCTGTACTCTCTGCAGAGGTGTCACATTGGACCTTTAACACAGAGTATTTGAAAGGTGTACCTGACACCTAAACCCAGAGCAACTGACAGTATCAGAGAGAATCCAGCTCAGTTCATGGAAAACACACTGGATAAGGAAAAATTAAAATCTGTAACGTGACAATTCTTCTGCTCCCCATGACTCCCCATTATTCAGTTGGAGATAATGCTAGCAACCCAGCCATCAGTGCACTGTCCTTTTCTGTGTGTCAAGCACCGGCTCTCCTCTCTCCATATTTGCTCCACAGTCAGTCGTGCAGTCCCTTTACATGCATTGTTCTATTTTGCTAGTGTTTCCCACCTTGGATAAATAACCCACAGGTTTGTGAAAGCTCAGTCCCAGCAGCTTTCACAGCTAAACTTAGTTCCCGCATTGTTTCACATCAGCCCCAGAGTTTGGTTAATAACTTCCCCTGATTTTTCCTTCAAGCAGGCTGGATAATGGCGACAGGCTGGTCAGGAACATCCTGTGTTTGTGTGAGTTAGAATAGTGGGGATATCTGCCTGTAAAGGATCTGATAGCGGGGAGGAGCTGCCATGGCAAAGCCAGGTCCCTGCAAGATGGTGAGGAATTGACAAGGCCCCAACAAGAGCAAGCATTGGGTGGAAGGCTATTAACATTGTTCCTGACATCCAGGCCCCCCTGCTTCCCATGGAAAGAAAAAAAGATATAAGAGGCCTGGTTATCTCTAACAGCCTACTACCAAGAATGGTCCCAAACCTACATATCACTCAGCCTGCAGCTTCCTGATAACTGATTTTTTAATACAGTACAATGGGTTACTGTACAAAGGCCACTTAAAAGAGAGTAGAATAACTGAATGATCCTGTGGTTCCCATGTTATGTCACTGATCTGGTCATGGGACTATGCTAGGTGGAAGCAGGAAGACAGAATGCTTTCATCTCTTTCATCTCCCATCGCATGGAATTCGTCCACCCTGCCGCCCTCGCACCCTGCCCTTGCCTAAATCCCATGCAACTCATGGGTGCCGTGCATCTCTACCACAGTCTTCCTGACCTGAATGTACATCCCAAAAGTTTAGAGTCCCATATCTACGGTCCAGCCATAGCATTCCTTTGACCAAGAGCACAATTGAGAAATCTGTGTATTTCGCTCCCCTGCTGGGGCTGATTCTGCAGTCCCTGCTGGCGTGACTAGTCCCATTCACCCCACACAAAGTTCTGGGTGATGCACCGGGCAGAATCCAGCCTCAGTGATACTGACTGCATGTTCATAGGGCCTTTTTTCTCTTAAAAGCCAACTAAATCTTAAGCAATGCTGATCTCTCTTCTAGTGCTCCTCTGCAGCCTCTCTTTCAGGAGTTGAATCATTCTTACATTGTCTATTTTAAACGAAACTCTAGACAACATAAATAAATGGTACAACTTTATGATTGCTTAATGACAAACCTTTTCCCACCTGTTAAGTTTCTTTTCTCCTTCCTTCCTTCCTTTTTATTATAACGAGTCACTTTTTCCCTAAATAGCAAAGTGCCTTTACCACTAGAGAGGCTGTGGCCAGCGTTTAGAAATTTCAAATGAGCCCACAGCTATCATGCCAGCAAACATCTCTGACTAAGTGCCTAAAGAGCAAAGCACAACAAAAGATATCTCCAGGTACTCCAGCAAAGGGCTGAGTGACATGGCTTTGAGAGATCCAGATAGCATTTTAACATGATGGTTTTGTTACATGACTGGCAGCTAGGGCAGAGCTTTTGCTGTAAATGAACAAGTAACCTTTTCAAGTGGCTGGCGCTAAGTGTTACTTACGATTTATCATGGGCTGTGAACCTCCAACTCAAGGGCCCCAGGTCTATTAACAAGAAATGGTTTTACTACTCCTCTTTTTGCTGAGGTTTATGAATGGTTGTCAACTTTGCACCATTTATTCTTGGGTGATTGAGACAACTTTTTTTTTTATAGAGATACATTTAAACAATATCTTGGCTCGCTTCCGCCCGCCCCTCTGAGACCTGTGTCATAAAGTGTAAACGTGTAAAAGGTCAGCCCTTCCTGTACAATAGAGCATCTAGTTTTAATATATGGCTTCCTACTACCTTCCGCTCACTCGCTGTCTCCCCTGCTTTCTCTGACTCTGTAGCTTGCAGGCTCCCACTCCCTTTAGTGCTCCCTTTTCCCTTGTGAGGTCATCACAGCTTTATTACTGGCTTGTTTGCTTCCTTCAAGTTTTCAGCCTGGTATCTCAAAAAGGCTTCTTCTAAGCAGGGAAGCTGAATGCTGATAAAGTCAGCTCAGTCCTCCAAATTGCATGTCTCCCTTGGATTATTTGCACTAATGGGTGTCACAACATCTCCCTTGGTTACTGCATGAGTATTTGTTTGGATTCCTTTGCTGCTTCCCCAGTCTGTTTATCCCTTCTACTTTGGTCATTGAATCCTGCTCATCAGCGATTGCAGCCTGATGAATCATGCCTTTGAGTAGCAGAGACACAAGAGATGATGCAGGCATCTTTGGGGCATCTGTCCCCCTGTTCACACACATTCCCCACAAGGCAGTGACTGTTAACTGAGTATCACTCTGTTGTAGCTTTCTGAGTCCTCGACCCCTGTATTCTGCCTTCCTCTCTCTCCATGCCCCATCTGTAATGTTTTAAGATGCTTTCCCAAAACTTTACTTTCCCACCTACAGGGAGCCCAGAATATTTTGCCTGGAGTTCCCTTCCACTTCAAGAAATGGTATCACAGCCACCCTTCTGTCACCTTCACTTGCTCCCTTGCCTTTTTTTGTCATCTAATTAAAAGGTTGACCTCTTAGCTCTCCAAACTCTCCATGGATTGACTCATCCTGAGCCCAACCTCAGCTCTGCCCACTTCTCATCCTTTTTTGTTCCTTCAACCTCTCACCCATCACCACGATCAGCAATAACGCCTTTACTTTGGCTTCCAGTTTCTCCAAACCCACTGGAGCACTTGCCTTTTTTCATGAAAGTTGCTTTCAGCCTAAAACTTCCCTCCCCTCTTCCTACTGGGGTGGCTTGTCTGTCTGGCCCTCCCTCTCTCCCTCTGAGTCCCTTATGACATAAGGTGAGGGGAGTAGAGTCTTATATTAAAAATAAAACCTGTTGAACCCCGATTCTGAACTGTGTTGGCTTTGGGTTCAAGGGAAAGGTTTGCTGTGTGACTTGGGTCTTGTATCTAGTGTCCCCACCTTGGCCTTGGAGAGGGGAAGCTGGGTATTTGGTGAAGTTGCTGTTAATACTAAGAATAAGCACATGCAAATAGCCTAAGGTAGGCACATGCCTAGTACCATTTCTAAAACCTTATGCAGTTACCTCAGTCAGACTCTGCTATATAAGCTGTTTTTTCACACTATTTCTAGGAGCCTGAGTTAATCATTTCTAACTTCATTGATTGGATTCAGTGCCCCTGACTCTGTAGAGCTGGCTTCTGAGGACAAGAGCAGCCATCAGCTACAGCCCCTGAGATGCACAGTGCAGCTTAAAGACATGTTTTGTGCCTCAAGTGTTCTTCTTTCAGTGGCTGCTCATAACACGGTGTTTCTACTTGTACAAACAGATGTCAGCCATAGAAACCATGACAGAGAAACTGGAGAGTTTTGCAGCCATGAAGGCAGACACTGGCACTTCTCTGCAGCCCCTCCCACATCACCCCTTCAACTTCCGGTCCCCACCTCCCACGCTGTCAGATCCCATCCTGCGCAAGGGCAAGGAGCGCTATACCTGCAGGTAAAGGGCAGGGCAGGGCTTTGTGCTGCTGGGAGATCTAAGCAAGGTAGGGGAATCACAGCTCCAAGTCAACAAGGCTACAACAAAGAACATGAACAGGACTTAAAACCACGTCAGATGGGTGCGTTACAGAGCACTCTCAATCAGAGGAGTTAGCATGCTCCATTGGGGTGGGAAGCAGCATGAGAAGAGGATTCTGGTGATCCCTTCACTCTAAAAGAGTTGGTTTGGCTTGGAAAAAATTCCTCCTCCACCTCTTCCTCCTCAAATGGGTCTAGCTGTTCTCAGGCCAAACCATTTTTTTTTAAGGCAATTTGGGGGTGGAGGTGAGGGGGAGAGGTTTGGGAGGGCAGAGTTGAAATTAGGGCTCTCTAATGCAAACTTATTGCAAGATCAGCTATGCAGAATATTGCTGTTTAAAGAAAATAGACAACATGCTGCTTTATCTACACCCATATTTATGGATCCTTTGAGTCTGCAAAATCTAATACCAGAGCTTGCAGCCTGGGCAATAAGGATCTGTAGCTCCATGCTCGTATTTTTATACAGAGTTACCAAATTTCCTTACAACAGTTGCATCACATTTTGGAGCAAATGCCAAAGGTGTTACATGCATTTTGGTGGTACACATACTGTGTCCACTTTTGCAATGTAGTTTCTGGATCAGGTTGGAAGTGGGTATTCAGAAAGCTATGGATTCTATTATTTACCATGAGAAATCCATGCTGGTTCATATTTCACATGTGGAAATATGAGCTGCAGGGTTTTATGGTGTCAAAACTTAATTCCTTTCCTTTAATACTTCCCCCCCCACCCACCCACCCCGGCCGCCCCTTTTCTGACTACTCTGGTATACATTTTTATTTAAATACATGCCCCCACTTTTGTGTTCATTGTGAAATCCATTTCCCTTTCTTATTTTCCTGCTTTTTGGTGCCTTGCAGTTGCCAAAAGCAGAACTGTTTGGTTCCAAGCAGATGATCTCATGGTTCCCCCACACAAGGGTAATTGACAGTCCCGATGGGTATTTAAGCAGTCTTTCTTGTCCATTCTCAGAATTGGACCCTTAATTGAATTTCTGTTGGCCTGTTACTTTATTCTGTGCCTCAAATGAAACAAATCATATCATCGTCTTGACCCCTCATGGCTTTAATGCACTGATGAATCCTTTGGCTTTTCCCCTTCCTAGGTACTGTGGTAAGATCTTCCCACGGTCGGCAAATCTGACGAGGCATCTCCGGACACACACAGGGGAACAACCCTACAGGTGAGAGTTTTCCCCACATGGTATCCCTGTCTCTGCCTGCCAGTTCCCTGCGGTGTTATTCTACTGCTTGCAATAAAGGTCTGCCGGCATGCTCGTGGAGGAATGAGGCAATACACAGGGTGATTAGGAAGGTTGTTTATTAGCAGATGGGTCAGAAATGTCAGACTTGGCACCTTCCATTTAGGCCCTCATTTTTATTTTTTTTTACACATACGTTAGCACAGAAGCAGTCTGAATCTGAGTGCTGTTTCATACTCCCATTAATGGTTTACTTCAGGGAGGGCTCAAGGTGCTGAATGCCTCTAAACACTGCTGTTGTGGGGGGTTGTTGGTGAGCTAGTTTGCGGACATATCTGGATTTCTTTTTTTCTTTTCATAATGTGTCAGAGTTGCCTAGAGTCAGAGACCATGGGGCCTTTTTTGGTATATCTGCTTTGAAATCTGGATGCGTAAATTTGAATTGAAATACTTCAAATGTTAAAGCTCTGGTCCCAGTTAGCGAAGGGGCGGATGTTCACACCGTGGTCTGCGCTTGCCACACACACAAGGTCAGTTGTGTGCAAACCTTCTGACACCTTCCTTTCATATCCTTATCCCTACACATGCCCAACAGATTCTGAACCTTGCATGCTTAAATGGTAGGAGCTTCATGTACAAACCCCACTCGGAACAAATGTTTTAGATATTAGTGGAGTGAATGAGAGAGGTTACACTGAAACATTTTTCATTGAAAATGGAGAGGGGGGAATTTTTGCCAAATTTTATTTTTCCTTCCATTTCTCTCCAGGTTGGTCAGAAAAATATAGATAAAAAATTGTTTGGCTGGCTTCAGTTTGAGTGCAAGTGTACAGTTCTGCAAAAACTTTGCTTAGACAAGTGAATGACAAATTGAGGCTTGAATGTCAGGCAAAAAGTATATCAAAATAATCATCACCAGGGATTCTGGTTTTCTTTGATTAAAAAATAAATAAATCCCCAATTTTTGGACATCTTTGTGTGATTAAAAATGCACAATATAGATGCACATTTTTCTGTGATTAAAATGAAATGCACTATATATATGTATGTATATATATATATATATGTATGTATGTATGTATATGTGTATATGTGTGTATGTATATATTAGTGGCATATCATTTTAATCACAGAAAAATGTGGATTATTTTGGGTTACTTTTTTTAATTAAAAAATTGGGGATTATTTTTTTTATCAGAGAAAACCAGGATCCCTGATCATCACTAGTTTTGATATGTGCCATGGTCACTGTTCTGGAGACTTATAATATTATCAAAAGTTAAGATCTTTTTCATTTTTGTGATACTGTGCTAATAGCTAATATCACGGGGATTTTAATGCACAGTCCTCAGCTCATTACAGAGATAATGGATGCATCTACACATGCAGCTAGCATGTAGCAATAAACTCTGGTACAGTTTGCACCAGAGTTTATTGCTACTGGGCCCAGTATTTACACATGCGCCTGGGACCGCAGCATGTTGAGCCGGGGCAGAGCAGCCCAGGCTGGCAGGAGGATGGGGGGTCTGCCTATCAGCCTGGAGCTGCTCTGCCCTGGCTCAGCCTTCTGCAGAGAGTCTTGCTGGGCCTTGAGGGTGCTACAGCGTGGAGCTAGCTGACAGGCAGCCCCTGCACTGAAGCACCCTTGTGCCCCAGCCAGCCCCAGTCACTGTCTACACATGTGTTTCAGTGCACTAATAACTGCACTGTAGGATAGTACTTGTCCTAGACTGCACTATCCTACAGCAGAGTTAATTAATTTACTGTGCCCTAATAGGGCATGTGTAGATGCTGACACTTTACTGTGGAGCTAATTAGTCAGCTTGCAATAAAGTGTCTCATGCAGATGTACCCAATATGTGGTAATGACTGTATAAAGAGAAGCATGAAGAAAAATGAGGAACAGCAAAAGGCCTTCTGGACAAATATACTGGATTGTTGGGGGGACTTGGGGGGGAGGGGATGGGGATGGGGATGGACAATTAGTTTAACTTAAGAATCTCCTTTCTTCCTGATTTAAACTTCAGCTACCTTTCCAGAAACTGTCAAATGTTGATTGTAGACATCAGGTAAATTCTTTTTAAGGACTCTCTGAACTGGGCAGAAATAATTTGAATGAACACTGTATATTCACTACCCACCCTTGCCTGACTAAAATGCATGTTCCCGATTATTCACAGATTGTTAGTCCAGTTTTCTTCCAAAAAAGGAGACTTACAGCTTAACAAAGGTTAGGAAAATAAAGATTTATTTGATCTGGTCTTCTCCCAGAAAATGGTCCGTGTGTGTTTTTTGTAATAGAGGTTTGACTTCTGGACAATGTTGCATTGTAATAGCACTCCTGAGAATTAGTGCTATGTTTACAGAAGAGTTTAATTATCATTGATTTTCTTTTGCTCTCTGAGAACTGTGATTTCCAACTTCAGCAACAATAATTGTTTTGAAAGCTTGTTTTGCAAATACTGACTCTGTCTGGGCAAAAGCAGGTCACCAATTCTCAGGATTTATTGTTGTTCTTATTGTAACTTTTCTTTCTTGTTTTAAGTAGTTTCTATGTTGACTGTGGCAATCAGGAGAGTTATTTGAGCAACCATATGCACAAACCTGAACAGAAACCCACACACGTGAATACAGGCCCACAATATAAACATACGAAATGTCCAATATAGATGCAGCATGGTTTTACTAGAGCAGGGAACAGTACATCTTAAGGTCTGGGTTCTAGTCCTGATGGTCACTGATTTACTTTGTGACCTTTGCCTTTCTCCAGTATCTTACATGGGGATTACATGGATTGAATAATATTGGTACAGTGCTTTGAAAATGAAAGGTGCTGTTTATGTTATTAAAGACGCATGCACTAATGCACTATGCACATTTTAAAACAAAATGGTTAAAGATGCTTCACCTGCATCATGGGTGTGTGTGTGTGTGTGTGTGTGTACTTAGGCAATAAAGTGCAAATAAGTGGCATTCTTTTCTATTCATAGTTCCTTCCTGCAGCCGACCAAAAATTCAGCAGTATGTGTTTCAAGACCCAAGAATAAAAGCAATTAAATGTAACTATTTGAATTTCCTTCTGTGGAGAGCAAAATAAGTTGCACTTGTTGTGAAATAATGACAACCTTTCTTGGCATGTCAGGAAATAAAAGAAAAAACAGGACTTGGTCATCCTTCTCCTAAGCCTTATAGTACAGGCCTCAGAGCAGACAGTTTTTAATGAAGCTCTTGCAGATAGATAGGTATTCTGTTGTTGTGTTTTCCCCTCTGTGTTAGAACAATGTATGACCAGAACTGAGAACAAGGGAAGGCTATTTGATCCAAAAGGTATTTTCCCTCTTTCAAAAGTCCATTCCCTCCAGGATGTCATCTAATTGATTCTTGAATTACACCCAATCCCAGGGCCCTAGCAATGTCGTCTGTTCAGCCATTTCCTAGATCTGCGATTCCCTCCATAAAGATGTGCTTCCTGAGGTCTGTTTTGAATTTGTTTTTCTTTAATTTCCTTTCAGGCCCCCATGCCCTGTTATCTGCATTAAGCTGAAACTAACAACTCGAGCTGACATTTACCATGTTGTTTAAGATTGCACATAGTTCAATAAAAAGCTCTTCTTTCTTGCTTGCTTTTAAACCTGGTGGAACTCCATTCAAGACCAGGGAATTATGTCAAGAAAGGACAACGGGCCCACTTGTTTATGGGGCTGTTACTGTTACTTTGACTTTACAACTCATGTTGTTTAATCTTCAAATAAACCTAAAGTTTTGTAAGGGGGACTGTGCAGCTTAAAGTTTAGAAAGCACAAGAACGTATGTATTCTAGCTGATCTGTTACCAGACAGTCAGAGTCTTACAGTGCTTTGCTCAGTAACACACTTCTATATATCATTGCTTTTGCTGCCTTTTTTTCTCCAAGTGGCTTTTTAAGCCATGTCTCCATGTTCCCTTGAGGTCAGATGGATTATCCACTACTTCTTTGCATTCCTTCTCAAAGGTTCCCAGCTCTGGCTCCTTGCTAGCCATCATTTGTTCCTGTTTATTATTTCTGAATCCATTGGTGTACTATTTTAAATTGTTTGGCAACAAACTTCACTAGCAATTTGTCAGTGGGTCCTACAAAGCATATGTGATTCCTTCTGTATGTTGTAGACCTACAGCTTCTGCCTTTACCTCTTTCTTGCATTTAAAGTTGGTCCTACTGTCTAGGCCATTTATTTAGATTAAAACCAGCAGAGAGCCAAGTAGTGACCCCTCTGGGACCACATATAATACAGTACATCTCCTTCATACCTGCTTTCACAGACATTAGATATTGCTCCTTTCAAATGGCCCTCTGTTTTCCATTTTTTTAACAAGCTCTTTATCCAACCTCTCTATCCTACCCTGGATCCCCATAGCTCATAGTTAGAGCAAGGGCCTGTCAAGTGAAACCTTTCAAAGACTTCCTGAACATCTAAATAAACTGGCTTGTATGGGGCCAAATCCCTTTTACCTTACTTTACATGAGTGCCTCCTTTGAAGTCACAGGGACTGCTTGTGTGAGTAATGGGAGCAGAAGCTAGCAGGGCCCACAATACTGGTACTACTAGCAGTGAGCACTGCTAGATGTACTCACAGAGTGCATCTACACAAGATGCTTTACTGTGCGTTAGGCTAATTTAATGTGCAGTAAAGTGTTGTCATCTTTACGTGGTCAGCAGTTATTACACAATAGATTAGTCTAATGCACCATTTTCTAGTACCTGTAGATACAGGTACGAGAAATCAGCACATTAAACTAATGCACTGAAGCGCATGTGTAGATGCTGACTACTTTTTTGTGCCTGCAAAAGCATGTTGACTATGGGAATGGGAACAGTCAGAGCTGTGATGTCTGTCTCTACCTCCACCACCTCTCTCTCTCTCACTCTCTCTCACACACACACACACACACACACACACACACACACACACACACACACACACACACACACACACACACACACAGAGGCATCCTACATGTACGTATGCATCCTACATATACATACAGAAAATCTGCATCCTAGTCATACACCAACACACACAGCATCCCTCAACTCTACAATGCCTCATTTAGGACTCGTCTGAGAACCTCTAGATTGCTTTACAGCACATAAATCTTCTAACTTGTTCCCTAGTGTGGTTGCCTCTGTTGGGAAACTGCAGTTGGTTGGTCTGTGAGTAGAGAGCTTCTTTGATTGCTTTTTAATATAGATTTTTTTTTAGTTAATCCAGGGATGGGGAGGGGAGTCCTTACCAGTTTTAATTTGATCTTTCTTTATTTTTTCTTTTTGCTATTTTTTGCTGTGCATTTAGTTTTGTGTGGGCACATCTGTATTTACAGAAATATACTATCGATAAGCCAAAGTGCCAATTTGCTTATATTGTCCTGGATGCTGCTCTTACTATAGTTAAAAAAAAACAACACAAAACCAGATCAGAAAAATCAGTAATCAGATGGCTAGGGAATGTCCAGGACATTTGAGTATTTGGGCCTTTTGTCCTAGATTTGCAGAAGTGCTGAACGCCTCAGTGGAAGCTGAAAATAATCATCATTTCTGAAGACCAGATCTTATACTTCCAAGAGGGCAATTAGAGCTGCAAACATTGTGATTAATTTTTAGTATATAATGTGTGCTGGATTTTGCTACCATCAAATGCAATTGTCCAAAGAGGTGTCATGTCCTGTTTTCTTCAGTGGTTCAGCTGACCTTTGGTAAAGTGAGGTTAAAAACAAGAAAGGCATTAGGAAAAGAATGCTGAAGTCTGAGGACAATGTAACATAACACAAGAGCTTGTTTGTTTCCTAGTATGTCCAGAATGAAGTTGCATTACATGTAGCTTCTTAATTCTCCTTGGTGATTTAATGGTAGGGATTTCATAGGTGGACATGGAATCCATAAACATTTGGGGAGAGTGTTTCATAAATGTATCTCCTGTTACTTCCAACAATAATAGCAATGTATTTTTAGAGACCAAGTCAGAGCCACAGCTGTAGCACATCTGGAAAGTGTGTGCGTGCGGCATAATGGTGATTTTTGACACTTCCAACCTCCCCCTACCCCACCATTTGAATCCTTTATGTTTTAAGAAAACAACATTATGTCCTTACTATCAAGCTGAGTCTTGTTTCAGAGCCTGCAAGGCAGACACACAAGGTCAGATCCTGCTTGTCTTCCTCACATACAAGGACTCCCCCTGAAGTTAACAAAGCTGATTACATTAGTAAAATGAGCATGATTTGGCCCAGAGTAGATAGCATTTAGTGGGTCAGAAGTTTGCAGCATGCTGCTAGAGTAAGTGGAGTTAGTCCAGGCTTTCACCAGGCCAAGAGCAGAAGTTGATGCAGAAAGTCTTTAAGCTCTGCAGAGAGTGGTAGATATGGAATGATTCCACTTTTCTGATTTTTGATGGTGGGGCATAAGGAAAGGAAATCTGCTGAGTATTGAGATATAAACAAGACCCATTTGAAGAGGGACGTTTCTGAGATTCAGGCTGGAAAGCTGCAGCACTGGAGTCCTTCCCTGTGGCTCAAAGCTGCCCTCTTCAGTAAGATAGGCACACTCTTGTTCCTCATTATAAGCCGATCCAGAACTCTGGCTTTCTCAGGCACCGCTGCATTTGTAGAGCCCTGGAAATGCCTTCTCATGGTTTCAAATCTACTGAATGCAAAGGACTAACATGTTAAATGCAATGCCAGCATATCAGCTGTGGGCTCTGATGTGACTGGCGTGAAAGGGAGGGCATTTGTCACTTGCCACTTTCTAAACTTTCTTGCTTGGCTTCTTTCATTCAGCAGCTTCCCACCTTGGGGGAAAATTTCCCTGCCTCTTCATGGTCTTTCCCCTGATCATTTCCTAATTAAACCATAGTTGTAATGAATTCTGGACTGGCTGTGCTCCACTGGGCAGGAAGTACATCTTCTTCTTGTTTGGAAAGTGTCCTTCCTGTCTTAGATAATACATAAATTAATATAAGAATAATTTACCATATTTACCCGAATCCAAGACAGCTCTGAATTTAAGGTGACTCATCAAGAATAAGATTCTAGACATGGAATATTTATAAATTTGTTATAATTTTACATGTCTGCGATCTAATTTTTGGAGGGTCACCTTAAATTTGTTCCCTCTGTTGCTACAGCGGGGCAAGCAGCATCAGGGGCAGTAGGTTGTAGTGGGGCAGGCAGCAAGGGAGTCAAGCAGCTTAACCCCTGCCCCTCGCTGTCTGTTCCTCCCCACCACTTGACCCCCCACCAGCTGCCTGCCTCCCCCCACAGTGACTATTCAACCCACGCCTGCTCCACATGGTGCCTGTACCCCCTGCTGCCTGCCCCCTTCTCTTGCACCTGTCCAGTCTGCCCCCCTGGTACCTGCACCCCCTGAGACCTGCCCCTCCTTCCCATGCCTATGCTCTCAGGGAACCTGTCCCCCACCACTACTTTCCGCTCCTCCTGCCTGCCTCTCCCCTCTTGCCTGCTCCATGCACCCACCTCCTCTCCCCTCTCTCCCTCTCCTGCTGTCATTTACCTTCCCCTTGCAGCTCTGGCTCCAGCTGAGGCCCCTCTATGGCTGAGAGTAGCTGCCTCTGGCCCCAGCCTGGCCACACAGCAGCTTCAGCCCCAGAACCAGGGCCAGAGCTGATGGTGGCCCAGCTGGGCTCAGAGGTAGCATTGTGCTCCATTCTCCCTGCCCCTGACTGGATCAGGACCTCAGCCAGAGCTGGAGCTGTGAGTGGAAGGTAAAGGGGATGGGGGAAGCAAAGGCAAGGGGGAGCAGAAGCTGCAAGGGGCAAGGTTGGTGGGGAGGGGTGGGCAGTGGCAGCATCTGCATTTTCTGCGCTGACCCCGGGGTTGGGTCAGTGTTGGAGATGCAGCTGCTGTCATCCTTCTGCCCCATTCAAATTTAAGATGAGGGGCTTTTTTCCCTATGCTGAATGTAGGGGAAAACCTCACTTTAGATTCAAGTAAATACCATATTGTGTTATTGATACGCTATCAGGCCCACCCCTTGTGCATATTTTAGCCTTCCACAAGGAGCTCACTGTTGTTTTCTGTTGCTCCAGATGCCTGTGTCATGTAGGTATCTGAGTAATGTTTTTTTTTCAGTCTTCCTTTAAACCTCCTCTCTCGCAACTCCTCCTTTCCCCACAAAATGAGAGACCTGGGAGACATAAATTCTCCTTTCATGCTTGTATATTTCTATGTGGAAAAGTAATTATTTTGTTTTAAGTTCCTATTTGTTTGGACTGGCTAACCTCTTAATTAATCCTAATCCCTTCTTCCTGTGTCTTGAATAATAATAATATCAGAATTGTCTGGGATGATTAATGCCCCATGCTTTCCAGGTCCTGAGCTGAGTAAGATTTATAGAGCAATGTTTTCTGGTAGTTGGGGTTTCCTTTCTTCTTTCTCCCTCCCCCTCCTCCCCCCCGGCCTTCTTTTTCCATTTTTGCATTGCACTCATTGGCATTTGCTTTTGTTTCTCAGGTGTAAATACTGTGACAGATCATTCAGTATTTCCTCTAACCTCCAGCGGCACGTCAGAAACATTCATAACAAGGAGAAGCCATTCAAATGTCACCTGTGTAACCGATGCTTTGGGCAGCAGACCAACCTAGACCGACACCTGAAGAAGCACGAACATGAGAATGTTCCAGGTAGGAGACACTGTCAGGTGCAGCCTTTATGAGAGGCAGTGGAAGGAGAGCCCTCTGGGACTTCACTCTTCCTGCAGCCTCACTCATTTCTTGCCAGTGAGTATCATCCTCAGGCAGCAAATGAAAAAGTTCACATCTTTGCTTCAGATACTGCACTCCTAACAATGGAGAGAAGTACTGTTATCACAGTGTGTAACTCTCTCTCTCACACACACACACATATGTGTAGTTGAACAAGAAAGCAGAGTTTTATTGTTTAGTTAGTGGAAGAGATAGCAGCTCTGGATTCAGTTCTCAGCTCCGCCACAATTGCCCTGTGCAATTTTGGAGTTTAAAACTCTCTGTGACTTTTCCTTATCTCTCTACAAAGGAAAAAAAAGGCAGTGTTAATACCGCATGCCTCAGAAGGGGCTTCTGAGGACACACTTACTAATGATGGTGAGATGTTCAGGAGCAATAGTGATATGGGCCCAATAAGCATTTATCTAAAGAAATCTCTTTAATGCAAAAAAAAAAAAAAAAGACTGTTAAGACATGGCTCTAACTTAAAAAGACAGGTAGAATTTTCTTTGAAAAAGAAGAAAAAGAGGGGAAGGGAACCTACACAAATTAAATGTGTTTTAGCTCAGAAGAAATAGAAAGAGAATTTTAGAGTGGGTGCACCTTGGCAAGTGTATTTATTCTCTACATGCTAAATATTAACAAATGAATAATCTCCAGGCATTTTAAGTTAAGAAAAACCATAGTTACACTATTTTTAATTTTTGAAACTTCTCTGGTGTTTAAAGTCTCAATATACACTAAGTGATGTGTTGCATAAATATTCCTCCTGGACTGTCTGGGTAGCAGTTTTGGTAGTATCTGATTTGATAGTATCTGATTTTCTCCCCTGATTGCTCTCGTGTCCAGTGAGCCAGCACTCTGGAGTCATCACAAACCACCTTGGGACCAGTGCCTCCTCTCCAAACTCGGAATCCGACAACCATGCACTTTTAGACGAGAAAGAGGACTCGTATTTCTCTGAAATCAGAAATTTTATTGCAAATAGTGAGATGAATCAAGCATCAACTTTAGCAGATAAAAGGTAAATAAGCCAAAAAATCACATTACGGTACCCGTGAGATAACTGGCTGATTTATGGCAATATTTAGGACTTAAATACAGTGTGTAAAAACAATGATCTTACTATACCCTCAGTCTAGAAACTGTAGAAAGTAGTCACAATTCATGGAAACAACTAGTGGCAGTAGATCTGGGGAGAATGCAGCCTAGTGGTTGTTCCCTCTGTATCCTGCAGAGTGAACCCAAAAGGACTGTCTTGTAAAAACCTTATTTTTCCCTAACTAAAAAATCCAGTGGTGTTGACCTTCCACCTGACCTCACACATTTAATCCATCTCACTAAAGCCGGGAGATTATTGCCTAAGGAAACAGAAGCATGCAATCTGTTTGTGTCATTTCTAATCTGCCTGCTGTAATGGGTGGGAATATGGCATTATTGATGTCAACAAATCAAAACATGTAGTGACCCAGGTATTCCCCATGCAAGTGTTTTTACTCTTCATGGATAGACATGAACCCATTTCTATGTTCCTTTGCTAAACCTGATCTTGGGCCCCTGTTTGGAAGCATCTGTAGTCAGATGTCCCACTCCTTCCACCCAAACACTCTCCATATAAAAGAAAGTGTTCCTTCCTATAAAAAGGGCTTGATAATCGTCTAATTCATGGCAGAGGCTTAAAATTAACTGAGGCCTTGATCCACCAAAAATGTAGGGCTTCACAAAACCACCAACCTCTTCTTCACTATCCTTCACTGCCTTAATGTGGTCTTGTAGGATTGACTCGTGATTCCCCTCCTTCCCTACTATGGATTCTTTGGCCAAATCTAGACCTCTTTGAACACGATGCAGTTCCCCCAGTCTCCCTGGAATGTCAACTGCTCACAGTAGGTCTGCATTTTAGTCCTTTGACCTGCCCTTTCGTTGTCTCCCCCTCTGAAAGTCGCACAATTTCAGACTAGACCACTCTTGCACTGGATCCCACATACCCCTACAGTAGGTCTCCACCATCATGATCCTCCATTACGCTAACAAGCGGAGAAATTGGGCAGATGCTGGATGTCTCTGCTATGTGTAGCTCTGAACTCCCCAGCTTGGCAGCCTTATGTTTCCGGCTGCCACCATAGCAACAATATCCTTTTGGAATTTTGCATGGGGAATGCACCACTTAGGTTCACCCAGAGGGCTTGTAAAAGTGTTAAATTTAGATGCATTTTCATTTTTTTCCCAGTTCTGTGGCCTTCATTTCAGGCCTGAATCAAAGATAAAACAATACCGTCATAAATAGACTCCATACAAGAGTTTTTGTTTAGGTTGCACACACAGAAATAAAACAGGGGAAAAAAGTTCACTGCCATTTCCTGGGGGAAATTCAGAATCTTTTGACCTTGTGCCTGATGTAGACAAAAAAATAGACAAGAAGAGAAGTCCTCAGCAGGCTGATATAATTGATCCACAGGGAGAATCAAATTTGGGCCTGTACCTTAAAGAAAATTGATCAAAATTCTCTAAAACAAACATGCTGCTGATGTGTTTAGACTAAGTGACAAGATCCAGGGCTTGGAAAACATCTGAGTTTCCCCTTAATTTTTTAAACCTTATTTTGACAGAGTGATATTTAATCTACAGAAAGACCCAAAAGGACATTCTGTGTTGTACAAATGTCACTCCACTCCAGGCCAGTTGTAATTATGTTTCCGCTACTCTGTTGTTTTCACAAATAGCCATGTAATGCTGATATCAAGTTTGAAGTGTTTGGGGGGGTTTTTTAACCAAAATGTTTCTATGGGAACTCTGCATAATGAGTATAACCAGTGCAATCCATATTAAACAAGAGTCTTCAAGGACAATCTTGATTTTAATATTCACTTTGTTGTGGAAACTTTCTGGATGATGAAGTTAAATTTGTATCATTCCATCTAGTATTATCTCAGTGCATTCAATTTATGCATCATTACAGTCGGGACATCAGTAATCTAACATGGGGTATTTAAGTTTTGCTGGCAGCTTAGATATCCCTTGTCCACATAGATTTAATTAGGAATAATAGCAAAAAAGGGAATTTAGTCTGGTCATTCAGGTTCACATTTAGGAAACTGCCTCTGTCTGACTGTAGAACTTTGTCCCTAAGGAAACTATTATTTTGGTCTGTACATCAAAAAGCACAAAGACATGACTCTTTCC
>NW_005841851.1:5008787-5028013 GCF_000455745.1 Alligator sinensis
TCTTAAAAGATGGAAATAAACATTGTCTCTAAAACCCAAACCAGACAAAATCTAGTTTTAAGAAGCATCTAGGAATGGAGTATATTTGATTTATCTCATCAGCCCTTAGAAATGATAGCGAATGCTTTTTCATTGACCATACAAGAATGGATTATCTCACAAGTCTTTTCTGCCTCCAGCTGTTTGAAACCATAAATAACAAACGTAGAGTTAAATGCCTAAGTCCTGCATCCAAATGGAAGTATATTGCTGTACTCAGCTGACATCTTGATAATCTTGTCATCACACATTTCAGGCCAGAAATCCAAGACATAGATGGCAGCTCCCAATGTCATGGATTAGCAAGTGAGAAAGCAGATGATGTGGATGATGAAGATGAAGAACTGGAAGAGGAAGATGATGACAGCCTGACAGGGAAATCGCAGGAGGAAACAGTATCGCCCACAACAGAGCCCCGAGGAACATTTGAGGATGAGGAGGATGAAGAGCCCACATCCCTCACCATGAGCTTTGACCATACCCGAAGGTGGGTTAGGCTATGTCCTCTGTAAAACACACCCGGGTTTAATTTCTGGCCTTGTGTTGTTAACAGGTCATGAGCAGTATCACTTTATTTTTACACCATGACTCATACCTCCAGTTTGAGCACAGCATCCACCCTAGGTATTTCATTTTCACCATCATGGAAATCAGAAGGGGGAAATGCACTGAAAGGCAAAACTAATAAGTTACATACAAGGCCTGAAAAGGCGTGTGCCAGGAAGGTAAATAGTTAGCACCTGACGAAAAGGAGCCTGCTCAAAATTTGCATGAATTCTTCTTTCTGCACAACCGATAAAGTCTGTTTTCAGAACACTTGTCAGGGAGAAGGCAGTGCCAGGTGTGGATGATAGGAGCATGCAAACTGTCAGGTTTTCCAGCGTACCATCCATCTTATTTACAGCAAAATGGCAGTATCTTATTATCTTGGTACCTGAGGCACAGAATTGATTTCAGTGGAGTCAGTGGGGTCACTCTTATCTGGGCTGAGTGAATGTGTCCCCATGCTCTTGTTTCATTTTTGTGTCCATGTGTGCTCTGTATCCTGGTTCATACACCACCAAACAGACCTCTTCAGGAGAAATATCTTAAAATGTAATCAAAATATTGAAAGGAAAGGAGACCTATGCTGCTTCTCTTCTGTTTTGTTCCACTTCTGAGGTTGAAAATGCAAAGCTTTGTAAGCCAAGATAGCTGACTGCCTGCTTCAGAAGAGTGTATGTTAAAATGTATACTGCAAGGCAGAAAAGTGTGAAAGGATAATTTACATTGGAAAACACAGCAAAATATAGTTGTTTGACTACACAGAATGTGAAGGGACTCTCTTTCCTTTTGATTGCTTAAGGATTTGCATTTCACACTCATTGCATCTGTGAGCTGGCATGTTGAAGTCCATTCAGGGTGTGGTCCAGTGAACAGGGCAGAGAGAAAGGAGTTAGGGGATGAAACCTTTACCCTGGCTCTGCCACCGATTTGTTTCTGTGTGACTTTCCACTGAAACCCATATTTTCAGGAAAGACTCTTTTGGATGCCCAGGTTTGGAGTGCCCAAGTGACCACGACTCCTATTGACTATGACCAGTATTGTCAGGACTTGCAAAAATCAGGTCCTAAGAATCTAACTTTGTATCATAAACTGAGTATCAAAAATGCAAGTCCACTGCCAAAAATGTGGGCCTTAGCTTGCCTGGTGCCATAGTTCTCATCTGCAAATTAATGATGCTTTGTTATCTGCTGATGCAAAGTGTTGTAATATTCAAAGTGTTTCCAATTAAATATCCTATAACTCATGGAGACCATGGAGCAGCAGCTACACAAGCTATTGTTGATTCCCCACGTTTTTTTCAGGAATAGATAAAAACCATACTTCTATACACAGGGAATCTGAATGAAAATGGTCTCCACACTGAACGACAGAACACGTGCTTGCACTAATGCTTGCAGTGTAGGCTCATAACCATGCTTTCTGTTTTTAGTTTGCTCCCAGCATCATGTGTTGTTTTCTTGTCTGTTTGTCTGTCTATTCATGCATGTGGCTTGTGGGAACCCCATGTTATGTGCATGCAGGCGCTGAGTTAGCAATACTCACATTGGCTAGACTGTAAACGGCGCGATGAGCTAACAACAGGTCAACCCCTTCCCCTGGTCATTGGTACAGGTGTATTGAGGAGGACGAAGCCGGCTTGTTAGATTTGGAGCAGATGCCGAATTTTGGGAAGGGGCTGGATCTTCGCAAAGCAGCCGAGGAAGCATTTGAAGTTAAAGATGTGTTTAATTCCACCTTAGACTCTGAGACAATAAAACAGACTCTGTACAGGCAGGCTAAAAACCAGGTAGGTATATGACAGAACATTTCACCTAGCTTGCCACCAGCATTGCCATGGGAGTAGTGATCAGCAGTGTGTTCCTTGAGCTAGGTTGGTTTTCTCTCTGCGCTGAGTTGGAATTCTGATGGTCGCTAATTTGGGAACTGCGTCTGCTTGCAGCCATGTCGCAGTCCAGAAGAAACAGGAGTGGGACTGTTAACTTAGGCCTCATATAATCAGCGTCATTGACCATCAACCCTGTAGAGTGAATATGAGTTGTGTGGAGATAGAGGGGCATCAATTGATCTTTCTGTATATAAATGTATATAGAAAGGTGATAATTACAAGCTTTCAGCCAACTCATCCACTGATATATTTTGGAATAGCTCCAGCTAAGGAACTGTCCTATTGAAACCAGTAAAATATAACAGAATTTAACAATAGGGACAACAAACCTAATGAATAATAGCTTTTCTAGACTTTCTTGGAGAGTTGCATCAATCCAAGCAGAAAATGCAACTTTCTTATGCATTAGGCATTGTCTTGATCTCTGTACTGATTGCTCCTATTGAAAAGAACTTCAAACCAAAACTCTGCCTCACTAGCAATAAGCCATGAACCATATAGACACAAACAAGAACCAAGCCCAGCTTTCTGTCAAAACTCAAATGGCATCCCAATGTATCTTGAAGTCTGAGAGACTTTGAAGAACTCATATTTAAAGAAAAGCGGTATGTTCTGTGCTCCCTGATTTCACTTGAAGCAAAAATACTGCTCAAGTCTCTAGTCTCTTGATACTTGCACCTTATCCAAACAGAAAAAGGTCTTACGAGGAAGCTATTCTGAGTTATCTAGCCCAATTCCTCGAACGAAGGGCACATTTTGAGATAAGCCTCAGAGAAAGTGTCTGACCGAAACTTCAACTTTTTGCCCTCAATCTGTCCTTCTGAACTGCATAAAACAAACCCATGCAGTTTCAATATTTCCCTTCAATACTAATGCAGATTTGAGCATACTTAACAGTGTGTCTGCTTCAGGTTTCATTTGGCACAATCAGCTACTGCACTTGGATTTCCTTTTTGAGCTCCAAGGAACAGGATTTGCAGTGACGGCTAACTTAAATGACCAGCCAGTATAGCTGCTAAATTCAGTCACGTAATAGAGATAGGACTTTTACTAAGGTCAGACAGAATTGTACCGGACACCCTAAAGGTACTTTATTGTGGTTACTTAAGCTTCAGACAAGAAAAGGCACTGCCTCCTGGAAGCGGTTGAAATGGTCTTCACTGTGGATGTAGATGCATTTAATGGGGTTTGGCATACGAAGGAGGGAGATCACTTCTTTTCTGATAAAGCGCATTTAAAATTTCAAACAAGGCACTTGCATGCCCTCTGTTTGTGTCCTTTTACTAATATGCTGACTCTACTAACTATCTTGGGACACCTGTTTTTTTTTTTCTTTTTTTCACTGCAATGGTAGGTGTGATGTGTGATTGTTTTTAGAAACAGTTTTGTAGAATGGGAGATGGAAGACATACCACGTATTGAGAGGCAGGGTCACTCAAATAGTTTCAGATTCTCTGATGCGCATATGTTAAATGCAGGCAGTATAGTAAAAAAACATTTACTCAGCAAAGCATGACAGTCTTATTGTTCAGTTCATTCTGTTTGGCTTTCTCTGTAGCAATTTAAATAGGCACATGTTTCAAAGGGTTGGGTTGGAGTTCTGTTTACTACAATGATGATGATTATGATTAAGTTTGTTTTACAACCACAACTAGGGATGACTGTGCTAAACATTGCAGACATGTGGAGGAAAAACACTGTGCTGCCCGGAAGAACTTGCAGTCCTGGTCCTCTATCCCACAAAGACTAATGCATATATATCTTCTTAATGTTATGGGTGGCTCCGCTCAGTTTCACATCCCCATCATGTAAAATTCCAGGTGTGCATAAGTCTTTGAAGGATTGGGACTTAAGTGTTAACAATGCAAAAAGTGGATAAGACAAGCAAGTAACAAGGAGGGGAAGGTCTAGGGAACAGTAAAGCAAACCAATTATCATGCCATAACCAGAAGCCCCAGCTTATTTCTTCTCACATTTTCACAAGGTAGCCCTAGAGTAAAGCACACAAGCATGGACTTGGGACTCTGCTAACATACCTGCAAATACTGCACACATATATACCCTGTTCCCTCTGCACAAGCCACAAGTCCATCCAGACCTAGCAGAGTTGCTCGGCAGATTAAATAGATGCCATATACAAAGCTCCTGTTCTCTAAGCCATACCCTGACCTTTGCTGTGACATAGCCGAACCTCATCTAGATTTATACTCTTACCTGTCCACGGAAACTTCCAAAAGCCAGTTTTTCATGGCAAGGAATTCCTGTCGTGTACATGCATGTGTCCTGTCTTACTACACAGTTATACTGATCATGACCCTACATGGGAGTGTGAGTGTGCTGGGGGCTTGTGCTCCAAAACTTAGTCCCTGTTGAGGTCTGTGCCACTATAGCAAGACTGTATGTGAGCTGGCAGGGGGGCACCATGCTACAGCACAGCTTTATACTTTGGCAGTCACATGCACTATGATATATGCATTTTTGAAAACTGTGTCAAGGAAGTGGGCCAAAGTGCTGGCTCCTGGAGATATTCCCTGGGAGGAGTTATGTCCCATAGGAGAGGGGTCTGGTAGTATATGTTAGGATTTGTTATCAAGTGTCAGGCCCTGGCACAGAGGTGGGGGTTTGAGGAGACAGAGGAAGGTGGCAGGTTTGCCTGTCTAGGCCCATTGCTGCCTCCTAAACTCTATGGCAAAATCCAAATCGTTTGTGGGAGGACAAGAACTGATTGATAGACAGGGCTGCCAGCCCACAGCAATGCTGTCTGCCTGTTTGGCGTTCTGGAATGTAAATAGTTAAATGAGACTGTACTTCCCCTGGGTGAGTCCAGGATGTCCTCAGTATGAGTCACCCATTTATCCACCTGTGTTTTCCTTCTCTAGGCTTATGCAATGATGATGTCCCTTTCTGAGAATGCTCCCCTCCACACTTCCTCCCAGAATTCTCTGGATGCTTGGTTGAACATGGCAGGAGCAGCTTCAGAGTCGGGGACCTTTAACCCCATTAACCACCTCTGAGAGGTCGAGAAGGCACTGGGTCAGAGTCCAAGTGAGGCAGCCGCGGTGCTGTGATTGCCCTATCAGAAATTCCAGCAAACAGAAGATGGATCCCAGGGCCTCGGGCAGTCAGCTGTGGAAAGAAACCTGTCATGTGTGATCTGCAGCTCCTGAACTTTTATCTCTCTGCAGCTGTTCAGTTCAAATGTGTCGGAACAAAACTCTCCAAACCGGATAGCCCTGAAGCTGCCCTAGGACCCTACCATCGCTAAGGATAGTGTTAACAAGACGGGAATTGCATTGGTGCAATCAAATATTGGCCCCCTCAGAGTTGCAAGACAATACCGCTGAGCCAGCTAGAGTCTCCTTCTAAACTCACACTTGAAACCATGTGACTCTCCACCATCCATTCAGTTCAGTTGACTAACTGTAACAAGGAAAACATGAAACTAGATCACATCCGTCCCTGGTGTAATTCTATATGTGGTTACTGGAATTATACCAAGGAAGGGCAAAGTTGGGCCCATTTTATTTAACTTGCCTCTTTTAAAGAGATTGAAATTCTGCATCTGCACAGATTTCCATCCTCCCCTCCGCACGTCCGCCATCATCCCCAAGAGAACATATACATGCAAGGCAAAATGGTGCAGTGAATCTGCAATGCAGGCAGTCGGGATCCCCTAGAGCTGGGATCATTTCTGCCAGGAGTGTTGCTGGAGCTGGGGACTTATCTGCATTGGACAAAACGGTGGACTGTGCCTTGTGAGCTCTGCCCTGGAAAACCCACCCCTCTGTCACTTCTCCCAGAGGGTCTTTAGAATGAGGCCCCTGCAGTATTGGTGGGAGCCTGGATTTTGGCAGAAACTTCTGCCCCATGCCCTCATGTTGGTTTGTTGGTGGTTGCTTATGCACAGCACCCTGCCATAATTTGGCCCATCATTTTGATAACATGCCTAAAATTTCTTGGCTTTTAGTAAGCTTATGAGTACAGATCTACTTAAACAAGTGGCTAAGAAAATGTATCGTCTTTCTGAATCTAAATCTATTTGCAAATTTTTTTACGGATGATTTTAAATTGCTCAGAAGTCTCAGCTTTTTGGCTGACACAAAACAGCCTCCAGGAATATTGCAGCGTGTCTGTGCTATTTCCACGTTGTGATAGCCACCTGGTATTTTAGCCGGTATTTTATAGGTAAAACTAAACTTGAAAATAATTATGACAAGGGGGGTTGAAACATGACAAGGAATTACATTGGCAACACTGATGATGCTTGTGGCTTACGTTTGAGAAATTCCTAGGTATTTTATCATAGAATTAGGGCTCCCTCTGGCCTGAGACTTTAAGTGACAGCAAGGGTGCCACAAACTTGCCCATTCAATGTGCTGTATCAGCGACTTGCTACAGTCCTCAAGGTGCACTGATGACCCAGTTGCTTAAAGCCTTCAGTCAAAGCCCATTGGTGTCGATAGGAGTTTTTCCATTGACTTCAGTGGACTCTGGGCCAGGCCACTTCTGAGTATTTGCAGAACTGGGTCACTAGCCAACTTCTGAGGAACTACTCACAATAGTAAATGCATCTGCTGGTCAGTGTTTATAAATTTGCTCCCTGCCCTGGTATTATCTGTAACAGAACAGACTGCAGCTGCTATGCTATTGAACATGGAGAAGGAGATCGCTGGAGCAGAGGTCCCTGCATGCTGTGCTTCATCTTGAGGTAGCTGCTCAGGTTAAGATGGAACATTGTATTCTGGGGCCTGCAATCTTAGTGGGCCACACTTCAAGACATGAGGCTGGGTTTTAGCATGCCAGGAGCCTCTGTTGGATGGCTCATGGCGCTGTGCTTTGTGTGCCTCTTGGGTAAAAGGAATGAAAGGCTCATTAGCAGTATCAAATTATTCTCCCCGTTCACTCAGAGAGGGACATCTCTCCTGCATGTCTCTCCAAGTCACCGCATATAAGTGCCGAAAGCTCTGAATCCAATAGCGATATGTAACTAACTCCCCTGTTTCAAATGTTTGCACAAAGCTCTTGGCGAGCTGTAGCCCAAGAACTGACAATGTCAGGAGAAACCAGTCTCTAGGAGTCAGATGGAACATTCCTAACCCTGGCACATCTGCCTATGGTATAACATAACAGTACTTCCCATTCACTTGGGCTTTAAATTATTCCCATAGGGGCCAATTTAAAATAATAATTAATTGTTCTGTTCCTGATGGAATTTACCTTAATCTGTATATAACTTGTAAGTTTTTCTAATTCTTTTCTTATTTTATTTCTTCCTTAACAGTATTTTTTGCATTAGATATCATTATTGTGAAGAAATAATGTTAATATAAGTATGTAGTGAAGGACCAAAATTGTGTAATTAAGGTTGTATGTTGTATGATTGATAACCAAGGAGTAGGAAGATATTTTTATGTGCCAAATGACCCTAAATAATCCTGCTGTTCTTGCTGCCGATTTTCCAGACAATCATGTATTTTGTTAAATTTGAGTTTCAATTACATTTGCATTTAGAATAAGTGTTCTATTTATTTCTTTTATTTTGTTTGTTTGGGGGAAAAATATCATAACCAGAAAAAAACCTCCCCAAATGCCCTTAATAGGACAAAATAATCAAAACTCAAAAAAGCAAGGAGAAGTGTAAATAAAAACAACTGTGAAAATCCATATTGTGGCCAGGATGCCATACAATGCAAATGTGCCATATGTTAAAAACTAATCAATGCTTATTTATATAAAAGAGCGGAAGAAAAATCCTGCCAGTATAATTTTTTTAAAAAATATAAACAATCTACACTTTGTACATACCTGGAACACGAATCTAGAAGTGTAGATGGGTAGTTGCAGGATAACACTGATTCCATTAGAGTTTATAGCCATTTGCAAAAGCACCAGGTCTAATTACTAGAGCTAAAAGGTTATTCTTCTGAAAAGAACTCCATAGTCCATAGCAAGGCTGTCACCCACATAGGGTTGGTTTAATCTTTGCTCTGAAAAACAAATATACCCTAAAAGGACCTTCCCAGGTGAGAACCTCAAATCTGTAGACACTTACATACATGTAACTGTACTCACATGAGTAGCTTGGCAGGAGTACTTATGTGATCATCTCTAGGACCGGGCTTTAGAGTCTCTCATTCCTGTGATCAGCAGCGGGCACTATAAAGCCCTAACTTGGCAAAACACCTAAGTGTGTAACTAACTTTAAACTTAGAAGTAAATCAATCCCTGTTCAGTTAAAGTACTTAAGCATGTGCCTAAATCCTTGTGAAGTCAATGGGACTATTCATGTGCTTAAAGGTAAGCATGTGCTCTCAATCCTTTCTGGATTGGGGCCAGAGTGCTCTGCCACTTGTAGGATCAAGTGCAAAGGGCAAGAGTCCTTTGGTGTTTTGTTTGCAAGTCACTGACACCAGTTCTCCTTAGCTTTGCTCCTCCGTATGAGGGGATGACAGGGCAGCCAGGTGTCTCCAAATGAGCACAGAGGCTGTAACAGAAGTGTTACACAGGCCTTTTTTGTCTTCCCTCCAGGGTACAAACTCAGCCCTGCTGTTGTTTGCATTGCTTCTTCAGAAGAAGAATGTAGGAAAAGCTCTGAACTCTGCATCCCTTTTCCCTTAGCCTCTACAAAGGAGGCTGTGCCATCCCTGCTTGCACTGAGCAGTCCTGCTGATCTTCTGATCACTGTGAGCAGGGGCTGACACACACTTTGCCCTTCTTTACAACAATGAACGATCTTTTAAAATAAAATAATTCCTTTTTTTTTCTTTTCAGTTTCCTGTTACTTTAAAAAAATATTCCTATAGCTGGTCTCTCTGTCAATGTTAGGATCCAGACTTCTCTAAAACGGTTCTGATGACCTGTTTTAGGGTTTTTTTCAGTAACGTAACAAACACAATGCTTAGTTGAGTTTATATTGATCTGTTAACCCCTCATTCAACTGCACTTAAAATGTGTTCCAATTTGTAGCTGATATTTGTTTTTTTCAGGTTTTTTAATCTTACTTTGAAGGATGTTTCCTGAGACTTGCTTATGTTTAGAATAAATAGAGACAAGACGGAGCCTACCATCAGAATTGAAATGATTTTTAAGCACTAGCCATGAGAAAAACCTGGGTCCCTAGTTTCAGTTGCATGTGGAGCAGTGCAGCTCAAATATACCCTGCACCACTAATGCATTACGCTCAGGAAGCAATGCTATCGATGTGATATATCAGACTGTGTAGTTAGAGCAAATGCAGCTTGGTATTTCTTTGAAATCAAGGGTACCATCATAGATGTGATCCTGGCCACCAACTATTGGGGCGCGGGCACTATTGCGTTAATCTGTTTTTGCAGCTCCAGTAGGTAACCACATTGCCACCATAGCAAAGGGAGGGAATGGGATGCATTACATCACAAGGGATGAGCCAACAAATCAATCAGCAGCTGAGGCCATGGACAAGCCTCTGGCTGTGCCAGATTGTTCCGTACTGCTGAAATGGAACTGCATGTTGATGGGCCCTTCCTTCTGCTATAGCTACTTTGAATGTAGATACTTTATAGATGAGCTAAATATAAGCGTTAAAAAGTGGTTTACTGTCCTTGCTGCTCCTTTGTGTTGCTCACTCAGATATCAGCCTTCGAAATAATGATGTCGGTCATGGGATTGGTGCAGAGTGTGCCCAAAGCAATGCTGTTGCTGTGCTACTTGGTATTCCAGTACATCCAGGTCGAATGCATCCACTTTGTTACTGGATGTACCAGATGTGTCCAGGATTTGTTGTTAGATGCACCAGGTATGTTTCTGTAGAGGATACCTGCTGGGCTCCTGCAGGCTTCAGGTGCCTACTTCCAAATGCACTGGCTGTGTCCTATGTTCCATTGATTTCAAGGAAAAATTACTGCTGCTTAGACCACAACAGGTGTGATGACAGTGTGCTAGCAACAAGCAAAACAAAACAGGGTTAACAGCCACACATGAGCTGAATTTGCGATGCTGCGTTCAAGGCAAAATACAAAGTTATGATTTCTGTCCTGCTTCAAACTGATTAGCAGAACTTTTCAATTTCCCCCAAATCAGCACTTAGAATTTCAATAGACTTACTGAAAACTGCTTCTCTCTCATTTTATATGAAGCATTAATAAAAGCACTTGCACAATGACATATTAACATGTTTAGACTCTAAGCATCAAAGCACTGGACTGTGAGCCCCCTTCAGCCCCTCCAGCCTACTTCAATCTACTGACTTACATTCAATTTTTATGTGCTGTATTTTTGTATGTGTGTGGCGGGGGAAGGGGGAAGCATCATGGTGTAGAAACCTGCACTTTGCTGCCCATTTAAAAATGGGCAGGGAGTGAAACAGTCTGCTCAGATCTGTGCTGGTAACATGAGGGCAAAAACTTTGCCCCTAAATGGTCAGTAGTGTTTTTCACCAAGCCATGAAACTGTTTCTCCATAGTGTTGAGTGATACTGTGATTAAAATGTTATTGAATTATTCCAAGATTTCTTTTGTCTTTATTCTGTCATTGATTCCTATTACCACTTTTGGAAAAAAGAAAGAAAAAGATAGAAAAAAAAGGCAGCTCTGATTTCCAAATGTGCAATTCACATGTGAACAAAGTAATTTTGAAGATGTTTCTCAATGTATTTTACATTCTCATTGCTCTCTTGAAAGCAAGAGATGTTCTGCCCTGATGTCATTTCCAGCCTGCAGAAGATGTAATTTAAAACATATATATATTGTGCTTGCAAGAATCATAAATCCATGCATCCTATGTCATTCTTTCTCCCATTGTTACAATACAGATTTGATTTAGTTTTTTTTTTCCTTTAGGACTGTATAGTGTTTTTTTTAAAAAAAAAAATCAATTGTAAATGTCTGGTTTTCATAAAATGTTTAAAAAACATTGAGAAAGAGGATGGTGCTTGTTCCATATCATTCTTGATTGTATATTGCTTCTGTTATGTTTATAAGTAAACTGTGCATGACTTGTGTTTAGCAGTCATTATTGTGTCTGTTTGTGAAATTTTTATTAAAAAGAAAAAAAATTCCGTAGATGCACTTATTGTATATGTGATTAGGTTTTGCGTCCAAGGCTAGAAGCCTTGAACTGCCAAGGAGGAAAAAAAAAAGAAAAAGAGGTGGCAGTTATTAATTAATATGAAATCGCTTTGTTGGGAGCATAATGAAATAAAAAGAAATGAAGTGTAGAAAATAATTAAAAAAGCGATTTTACAAATTTCATTTTGATGCTTGTGATAAAAGACAAATGTACTTGTGTAGAGAAATTCCTTTAAAATAATGACTAGGAAAGCTGATTTTGAGGTTAATGCTGTAGAATAGGAATGTATACCAAATGTAATCTTTCCAATGCTACAATGAATTTATACATGAGATTGATATGCAATAAACCTGTGTGCTTTTCTAAGCCATGGCCCTGAGAGTTTTCTTGGGCAAAGCGCAGTGCCACACATGAGAAGGGGGATGCTTGGAAATAGTTTGGTGATCGGGCCTGGGTTTTGTAATGCTTTTATATTAAGGGAAAGTGTTATGGAAACGTGGTTTTAATTTGTGAAAGATAACATCCATCCTCCCTGTCCCTCCCACACTATGCTGTTTGGTTGCTGGATTCAAGGGCAAAGCAGCTCTGTAACTCCCTCCACTGCATGTGACATGTCACATCAACAAAGAGAATCAGTCCTCCAGTGCTCGCCATACCACATTAAGGGCTTCAAAGGAGCAGCAGAGCAGCAGTGCTACTCCTCATGGGAGGACAATGAGTACCATGCTGAGGTTGGGGAAGCACCTAACCATCTGCAGCATTTGTGGCAGTACTCACACCACAAACTCACTTGTCAGTTGTCAAGTATTTGTGGTGGCCAGATGAACAGCAAGCGCCCTAAGTTTGCAGGACACTGACAGATAAGTATGGTAGAATGACTTTAATGAGCCTACTTTGTCTCCGCAGGGGCTTAGCTAACTAATATTTCACCTGTCTTAATCTGAAATGCAGTGAGTGATCTTTTGATCTTCTGGAGGTTTGGAGAAGGATAAAAAAGGTAAAACAAGCATCTCGCCCTCTTCCCTTGAGTCTGCTCCATGGTCTGGCAATGGCCATGGTCAATGCCACCAAATGTCCCAGCCTTGAGAGGAGGCACTTTTTTTATTATAAAATTCTGACTGGTGGGGGAGGCTATCATGGGACAAAAAGAAGAGGAGATTTTGGGGAGGAGGTATGATTATAGGGGAAGAATCTGTGAGCTGTTTAAGTAGGTTAAGCATATTTTCTCCGTAGCACTATGAGCAGAGCATTAGAGAACTATCTAGTGATAGCCGTCAGATGTTTCAGCGGGGGCACTGGGAGCAAAAATGACTTGAAAGCAGGGTCTTTGAACTAACGATGTGAATTTCAAAACTGATGAATGGTCTGTGCTTCAAAAAGTCATTCATAGTGATCAAATGATGGTATCCAACATACAACATAATAGCACTTCCCTGGAGTTTGCCATATAAGGGTTGCAGTCTTCGTTGAATTCTGAGTTGAAATCCTCTGCATCTCTGTGGAGGCTGGCAACCTCTCTCCTTATTAGCCCTGGAGGGGAAGGGGGGAAAAAGAATCTACTGGCTAAGAAAGCTCTGATAATAGAGCGATTGTCAGGCAGGCCTTAGAGGGGAGAGAACAGAGACTTTTAAGAGAATATTGCTGACAAGTGGACTTTGTCGTCCAGAAAGCACGTGAGCCTCACCATAAACCAGCCAGAAAAAGGCCCCATTTTTAGGAAAGGGAGAGGAAAAAAAAAATCAACAGGAGGGGAAGAGGATGTCAAGGAAAGCTCTGTTCCCAGGGAAATGTATGTTGTCAAGTGGTGTAGATCCACACGGTATTGTGGACCATAGTCAGGTTTTACTGACAAATTGGGCCAGCTACTCTGGATGTGGATAACCTCATATTTTGTCACACACCCTGAAACACCTTTTTAATTGTGGGAGGCATGCACAGCATCTGAGATCCATGCTTTCTCTGTGGGTTGCAAGGTGCTGATTAGGCCTGTCATAAGAAGGGGCCCCTGCCTCCCAGATCTTACAATCTCAGCCAGTGAGACGGGCAGGCGGTGGAAGGAAAAGTTTCAGTCAGATGTGTAACATCAGTAGCATCACCCAGGAGCAGTATGGTAAGAGAAATACTTGTGAAGGGTGTGCACTTCAGGGAGACATGGGCTTCTCCTATAACACAAGATTAACTGTCCTGCTCACAGTTCAAGGCCACACCATCTGAGCTGGATCCCTCAACCAGGACTCTCGGCCCTAATCACCAGACCATGCCTCCTCTTCAATCATCTGGACCCACCATTTTGCTTTGTCTAAGCATCTCTCATTTGTAGACAAATACTCATACAACAAATACCTTCCTCCCACCTCCTGCCTGTCTCATCTGCTAAGATTGTAAGCACTGTTGGTCCTTTGCACAAGGTGACCTTTACTTGGGAAAAAACAGGATGGCAGCAATGATGTGTAAGCTGAAACAGCCATTACCCCTGAGATCGCCCTGATCATTACAGGACAAGCTGTAAGTGATTTTGCACTCCTGGCCATGAGGATAACAGAAACCCAAGAGTTTGTTCCCCTCTTCTCTTTTTTAGATGGGAGAATATGACACCTGACAGTCATCTAGCACTTATCCAAACCCCACAGACCTACCCAGGATCTTGCAAGAGAAGGTCTATCTTGTGAGGCTTCTGGTCCCTTCTCATTGACAGCTGGACATGACAGACTATGGTAACGTCAACTCCCACTCACCAAGTGCTTCCACATCCAGAGGAAGTGTAGAGAAGGTGCAGAAAGTACTGTGTAAGGATAATGAGAAATGGGCAAGGGTGGACTAAATTTTATTCAATTCGTGGTAGAGAAAGGTCGGCCTGGGTCTGATTCTGTATCTTTGCACACACAGGGCTCTTTGGAACTAGGGATGCAAGCTGGGCCCATGTCTGAGAGGAATAGCTCTTGAAAGCAGAATAAAGTCCTTATCAACCTCTCAAACCTCCCAGTCATATCAGCTTGATCAAGCTTCCTTGGCAACAGTGGCACTTCTGGATGCCAGGACCATACTTTTTGTATTACTAGAGATGGGCTAAAGAACCCGTCTCAGAAACATTAACAGACAGACATGCCCTGTTCAGTCACTCGCTACCCCCACCACTATCACCAAACAAAGCGAAGACATAAAGTTTCTGTCAACAGGCTTGCTAATGGCCCACTGTATCATGTTAAGGTCACTGCAAAGACATTTCCTGGAGACAGCCCAAGGGGGGAAGATGCCCATATGAATATTGGCGCTATGTAATAGGTCAGGAAAATAATGAAGAAAAAGATCTGCAATGAAAAGCTCAGTTGTTGTGGGTACGATAACGCCCACGTCAAATTCCTTCCCAGTGCAATCCTCATCACAAAGGAAAATGCCCCTTCCCACAGCAGCTTGTGCCCATGGACAGCAGAGCCTGGTCAGTGATCTCATTAAGGGACAACGGGGCAACTTCCAAAGGTAAGGAAACATGCCTGCTGCGGTGACCCACGCCAGCAGGCCAATCACAGCCTACCCTCAACTCCTCCACAGTTATGCTTTCCCCTTTCCCAGCTCAGCAAAATGCAAGGATGCAGAGGCATTCATGAAGATTTGTATTACAAAAATAATTTAAGGTTAATTGAACAACAAGAAATGGTTTTGGATTCAGGTTAGGATCCAGGCTGGGTTGAAAGTGCAGCTCTGCTTTTATTTCCCCCAGACTGGCACACCAAGATGTAGGAGCAACATGCAGAAATTGCTGAGGAACCAGCTGCAAATGACTGCCCTGGGAGACCATATCAAAAGCCGAGCTAAAGTCAAGGTATATCACATCCGCTGCTCTCCCCACATCCTCCAATCCCTACATGAATGTGGCTGAACTGTGATCTTCCACCACCTCTGGGTTAGCAGCTCCACACCTGAATCATACATAATGTGAGCAAGAACTTCCTTTTGTTAGTTTTGAACTCCCTACCCCCTCATTTCATTTTGTGAGCTCTAGGACTGTGCTGACCCGCTGTTTTCCCGGGCCAAGGTCTTTGGGACCCCCACCCAGGGCCCACATTCTTAAGGACAAGCTTAATTATAGCCCCACTCCTGCCCCGGGTGCTCCCATGAAGCACAGGCCAGCTGGCCTAGAGCTCGCCTCCTGAAGAGGTCCCTGACACCCCTCTGCTTTGCACGGCTCCTGTCTGTGCACCTGGAGTGTACGGGTGTGCACACGTACTGTGGGAGGGGCCCGTCTGCAGTGAGGCAGGGACCTGACCCAAAGGCTTTGTGCAGTGGCCCAGCGGCTGCCTTCCAGACGGGCCTGCGCCTGCCCGGTGGGTGCCCTCCCAGCCTCTCAAGGAAGAGGCCTCTGCCAGGGGAGCCAGTGGCCCAGCACCCACACCCATCCTAGCAGAGGGAAGGAGTGGGCTCCAGCCCAAGCTGAGAGCAGGGCTTGAACACCTGGCTCAGCAGGCAGCAGGAAGCCCCACTCCCCACCGGACTGGGGGCTTCAGGGGAAATGACAGGAGTCACAGACACCGACGCTGCTGCTCAGAGGGGCAGGTGGCAGTGAGGGAACAGAAGCTGCACCTTAGATCGGAGGTGCTCCGAGTGCTAAGGCAGATGTCAGGTTTCTGTCTGGCACCACGGGTGCCCCAGTGATGGGTGCCATGGATGAGAAGGCACAAGCTCAATCATCTGCTCCCACCTCTACCAGAGTGGGAGTGAGCCTGTGTTATTATCTGACTGGCCTGTCCCTGCCTATGGGGTGCACTAGCTCCAGAAAATGCTGTTGTCCAGCTGTAGTGCATGTGCCCTAGGGCTGCAGCCGGCCTTCGAGTATCACGACAGAGTGACCCGAGCCACCCAGCTAAGCCTCCCCCACCAACAGCATCAGGGCTGTTGTGCCAGGGCCAAGCATGCCCTGTGCAGGCAGAGCCTCAGGCGGGGGTTACACGATGGAGTTAGCACCTCTGCGAAGGGAGGCAGGGAGCTTCCGAGCTGGGCTGCATGTGCCATGCGAGTGACACCAGGGGGTGGGCTGGCAGCGTGGCACAGAGCAGTGCTGCCCTGACAAACCTCAGCCCCATGCACGTGGAGAGACAGTGCCCTCCATGGCCTGGCCAGAGCAGGCACCACGAGGGTGCTGCAGGCTGAGGTGCTGGCTATAGCCCAGTGCCTGGGGGTGCCACCTCACACTGCAAGCACTGCCCCAGCTGCAGCCACTGAGGGAGGGAGGCTTTGGCTGGCGGTGGGGAGTGGGGCTTCCTGCTGCCTGCTGAGCCAGGAGTTCAAGCCCTGCTCTCAGCTTGGGCTGGAGCCCACTCCTTCCCTCTGCTAGGATGGGTGTGGGTGCTGGGCCACTGGCTCCCCTGGCAGAGGCCTCTTCCTTGAGAGGCTGTGAGGGCACCGACAGGGCAGCCGCAGCTCAGTGAAGCTGTCTGGAAGCCAGCCGCTGGGCCACTGCACAAAGCCTTTGGGCCAGGTCCCTGCCTTACTGCAGACGGGCCCCTCCCACAGTACATGTGCACACCCGTACACTCCAGGTGCACAGACAGGAGCCGTGCAAAGCAGAGGGGTGTCAGGGACCTCTTCAGGAGGCGAGCTCTAGGCCAGCTGGCCTGTGCTTCATGGGAGCACCCGGGGCAGGAGTGGGGCTATAATTAAGCTTGTCCTTAAGAATGTGGGCCCTGGGTGGGGGTCCCAAAGACCTTGGCCCGGGAAAACAGCGGGTCAGCACAGTCCTAGAGCTCACAAAATGAAATGAGGGGGTAGGGAGTTCAAAACTAACAAAAGGAAGTTCTTGCTCACATTATGTGTGATTCAGGTGTGGAGCTGCTAACCCAGAGGTGGTGGAAGATCACAGTTCAGCCACATTCATGTAGGGATTGGAGGATGTGGGGAGAGCAGCGGATGTGATATACCTTGACTTTAGCTCGGCTTTTGATATGGTCTCCTGCAGCATTCTTGCAAGCAGGTCCAGGTTGGATGAATGGATGTAAGGTGGATAGAAAACTGGCTGGATCATTGGTCTCAAAGGGTAGTGATCAATAGCTCGATGTCTAGTTGGCAGCTGGTATCAAGTAGAGTGACCCAGGGGTTGGTCTGGTTTTGTTCAACATATTCATCAATGACCTGGAAGATGGGATGGAGTGCACCCTCAGCAAGTTTCCAGGTGACTCCATGCTGCAGGGAGTAGTAGATACGCTGGAGGGCAGGGCTAGGATTCAGAGAGCCCTAGACAAATTAGAGGACTGAACCAAACAAAGTCTCATGAGGCTCAATAAGGAGAAGTGCAAAGTCCTGTACTTAGGATGGAACAATCCCATGCACCAGTACAGGCTGGGGACCAATGGCCTAAGCAGCAGCTCCACAGAAAAGGGCCTGGGGGTTACAGTGGACAATGAGCTGGATGAGAGTCAACAGTGTGTCCTTGTTGCCAAGAAGGCTAATGACATCTTGAGCTGCACTGGTAGGACCACTGCCAGCAGATTGGGGGAAGTGATTATCCCCCTCTATTCAGCACTGGTGAGGCCACATCTGGAATATTGTATCCAGTTTTTGTCCCCCCCCCCGAAAGGGTGTAGACTAGGGGTGGGCAAAATACACCCTGCAAGGTGGATCTGGCCCATCAACTGATTGCCGGGCAGGTGGGACTGTTTCCGCCACAATCACAATGGGCGGGTGGGACTGCTTCTGCCCAGTGCTGATGCACTGGCATCAGTTGTGGACCCAGGCAGATGCCCTGGTCTCTCCTGCTGGTAGTGTCCACAGCTGGTGCCGCTGCCTACCCAGGGTTGCTTCCACCATGTCAGATGGGTGCTGGAGTAAACTGCGGACACAACTGGCAGGTTCCAGGTTGAGGCAAGGATTGGGGCGTGCTGCAACTCTAGGTGGGATTGGGATTGGGATTGGGGCATGCTGCGGCTTTGGGTGCAATGGGAATCAGGGTGTGCTGCAACTCTGGGTGGGATTGGGATTGGGGCATGCTGCAGCTCTGAGTGGAGTGGGGATTGGGGCATGCTGCAACTCTGGGCAGGACCGGGATTGGGGTGTGCTGCAGCTCTGGGTGGGGTGAGGATTGGGGTGGGATGGGGATTGGGGTGTGCTGCAGCTCTGGGTGGGGTGGGGATTCAGGCATGCTGCAACTTCTGTAAAGTGGGGATTGGAGAGAGAGAAAAGTGTAGCCCTCAAGAGGATACCAAAAATCATTAAGTGGCCCTCCAGCCAAAATAATTGCCCACCCGTGATGTAGATAAATTGGAGAGTCCAGTGGAAGGCAACAAAAATGGTTAGGGGGCTGGGGTGCATGACTTCTAAGGAGAAGCTGAGGAAACTGGGCTTATTTAGTGTGCAGAAGAGAAGACTGAGGGGGGATTTAATAGCAGCCTTCAGGATGGTGGTAAAGAGGATGGAGCTGGGCTGTTCTCAGTGGTGGCAGTGACAGAACAAGGAACAACGGTCTCAAGCCACAGCAAGGGACGTTCAGGTTAGATACTAAGAAAAACTCTCCCTAGGAGGGTAGTCAAGCACTGGAGCAGGTTACCCAGAGCGGTGGTGGAATCACCACCCTTGGAGGCTTTTAAGACCCGGCTAGACAAAGCCTTGGCTGGGATGATGTGGCTGGGGCTGGTCCTGCTCCGAGCAGGGGGCGGACTAGATGCGAGGTCTCCTCAACCCTCATTTTCTGTGGTTCTGTGAGAGGCGGCCGTGCAGCGGGGGG
>NW_005841851.1:5028507-5040180 GCF_000455745.1 Alligator sinensis
AGGGCGCTGGGCACCGGGCACCGGGCACCGACTCCCGCTGGCTCCGGCACTGCTTTCCTGAGTGCCACTGGGCACATCCCTTTGCCTCTGCTTGCTCAGCTGCTGAATGGGGATTCGTGAGACTTGCCTCGGTGAAGGGATCTGTGATGCGCGCGCACTGTTGGGGCTGCGGATGCATCGTCTGGCCTGGCACGGCCCTCTGGTGCCGACCCCCGGCTGGCTGGGCCGCTGGTGTCGCTGGCTCCGGCACTGCTTTCCTGAGTGCCACTGGGCACATCCCTTTGCCTCTGCTTGCTCAGCTGCTGAATGGGGATTCGTGAGACTTGCCTCGGTGAAGGGATCTGTGATGCGCGCGCACTGTTGGGGCTGCGGATGCATCGTCTGGCCTGGCACGGCCCTCTGGTGCCGACCCCCGGCTGGCTGGGCCGCTGGTGTGTGCCCTGAGAAACTGAGCTTTGACTACACCGTGCACATGCGCTGGCATGAGGCGGCTGGTGACGGGTGCTAGGTGGCCTGCGGTTCCCGGAGAGCTCTGACTTCAGTCTCGCTTTGTGCGTGTCCCTGCAGGCCAGCGACGTGCCCCAGGACAGGGGCCAAAGCTGTTTGTCTGAACCTGCCTGCACCAGCCCTGCACCCGAGGAGTGACTTCAAGGGGTGCTCGCAAGTCTCTAGGTCCTTGCTTGGTAGGGCAAAGGGGTGGGCTCATGATTGCTACTAGACAGTCGCGTCACTGAGAGAACTGTGCTTGGATATTTATGTTTCTTTATCAGTTTTGTCCTTTTTTACACCATCAGGCATGAGAGCTGTCCCCAGCAGGCACCCTTTCTTTTCTCAGAGTGGCATGTGTCCCCTGGGAAGTGCAGCACTGACAGACTCAGACTAGGCATGTATTTATATTCTCACAAGTGTCTTGGGGCAATAATCTGAGCCTGCTCGCTTCCTGGGACACCCTGTGCTTTCTGGTAGTGATGACTGAGAGATCTCTGTTACCATGTTTCAGGCACAGCGATGGTATTGGTGTCTGGCTGGTATGGTGTACATGGAAAGTAAACCTCTCTGACCACTGGGTTTGGACCAACATGGTTACTGTGGTTAGATAGTGTGTCTTGGGGTCTGCGTTGGTGTTTTTAGTACCAAAATACTGGTATTTGTTGTAGTTGTTTAGATTTAGATTTATATCGTGCTGTGTCCGTGCTTACTCAGTCTCACATGTAGACATAGTTTGCTGCCTTATACCAACAAAAGGTGTTCCCTACCCATTGGGTGGGGTAGGCAGAATTAGCTGCAGTTGTGGCTGTACTGGAAAGGGATGTCGTGCTGCTTTGACTGTCCTGGTAGACCTGGAGTAGCATGATTTCCAAGTGTAGACAAGCCAGGAGTGTGCAGTGATGCTTCTGGTGTAAATCTGGAGCCAGTGCTCCAGGAATCTTGCAGCCAGTGCTCATGGCTTCCTGTGCACATAGGCCAGTTCTCTCATATCCCTGTGCCTCCATGTCCCATGTGGAGAAACCCTAAAGACAGTCTGTATTTGCCTCCCAGGGAAACTGGGCAGTTTGATCCAGACCTTGGATGAAAGGGATTCTAGCCAGGTTATACAAATGGCTGCAGGGGATGGAGCTGTTATGGTGCTAAGACCTAAGTTAAGTCTGCTCAAGCCCTTAGGTGCAAAATTGCGGAGTGGAGCTCTGTGAGCAGGAGTGTTTGCAGGCCAAGGTGTCCCTCATACCACCTGAGGAAGCTGTAAGAAGTTGGTTGGGCAAGCAATGCCACATACTGGATGGGTTTCTGGGTGTGATTTCTTTAGAGAAACTATCCCAATCTCTCATCTGTTCCCACCCTTGCCAAAAGGGATCTTTCCCTTCCTGCATAGGTAAGGACTTTCCCTCTGAACCAGGGCTGGGAGGGTGGGCTGGCTGGCCTGATGGCTGCCCTGCAGGTTGTGGGGCGTTTCCTCCTTAGTAATGGCTGGTTCTGCTTGTGATAGGGCTAGTCTTTTGTGATGCTTTCCCTCTGCCAGTGGGGAGGAGTGCAGAGTGTCTTGCTGGGAGGCTGCTTGCGCAGTGCCAAGCCCTGCTTTATGGTACTTGATATGCAGTGGACTTTGACCTTAATGTCAACCTTTTTCCAGCCAGCATGCATTGCTGGCATCTTCTAAGCAGTACCAGAGCCTCACAACACCTCTGAGTGCATGAGTGGTGGAGGATGAGCCCCTATTTTGCAGATAAGTAAGCCATGACCAAGGTCACACATCGAGCCAGTGACAGAACTGCCTGCTTCTGGAGATCCAACAAACTGCTCTGAGCTGAAGCAGAGTGTCTTAGCAGAGTCTGCAGCTTGGCAGAAGCTCACTTGTCCAACCAGTTCCCCTCGCACTGTGAAAACCAACACTGCTTCCCTGGTTTGCCTCCAAAGTCAAATCCAAAAACACACAGAAAAATTGCTGCTGAACTACTGGAAGGCAAAGCCAGCCTTTCTTTCCCAGCCTGGGAGCCAGTCCATCTTCTGAGGTCTCAGGTATTATATCCCGTGTGTCCTGACTCCCTGTCCGGTGCAGACTTCCAGAAATGATGGATCATGGGAGGGGCCCCAAAGGAGCACTGCTGTCTGAAAGTGCTCTGCATCCTCCCTTCAGGGGTCTTGGGTTGGGCTCCACAAATCATCTCATGGTTTGTCCAACCTTTGGGGCAGTGCTGGTCTTTCCTTTGTTGTCCCATGCAGTTCCAGAGGCTTTGTTGGGAGAAACAAGTAAGTGACGCTTCCAGTGGAGGGTCTCAGAGCGCGGGCAGATAGTCACGACCAGACCTCCTCTATAGCCCTCTGAATTAGAAACAACAGACCAGCTGCTGAGTTTGCCTGAGGTTGACAGGGAACTGATGGACTCAAAGCTGTCGCTGAAGGGTCAGTATTGTTTGGGGGCAAGAGTGGGGCCAGGCCCTTGTGTGACGTCATACAGCCTTAGGGTGTGGGATGCAGCATTGTAAGAGAGGTCATGGGTGCTTCACGGGTGTTGTGGATCCCATCGGGATGTTGGTTCCAAGGTCTTTGCCAAAGTGTAACAGGGTAATTATAAGCTCTTGCTGTCATGCAGCTGCTGCCTTCCAGTTGAAGGTGCCTGTGTTTCAGCTGTGATGCTTCGTGGTCCCTGTATAGAGATTGGGTATGGGTTGTTTCTGCTTGTGCAGCACATGAGGCTGGAGGCATGGATCAGAGAGCACTTGTCCTTGATGTGAGCACCCCTGTGGAGCACAGCAGGGTGTTGTGAGTCTGCAGTCCAGGTGTGCTGGGTGCTCTGAGATGCCAGAAGAGAAGAGGTTTCAGAGGATCAAAGCACTCTTCTCATGTCCTGAGTCTTTCTTAAGGGATCTTGGCCAGTCCAAGGGGGAGGGGTGCAAACAAGCTTCCTCTGTCTTCTTGTCTTCCACTGATTAAATTATACCTGGGTGGTACTGACCTGGGAGCTTTGGCAGGTGTGGTGTTACTCCATTGACCTCTCGGTTATGGGCCCAGCATGCTCCTGCTGAGCTTTGGCCTGTGTGTGAACATGGTAGCTTTGCACTTAGTGTGACGTGGCTTGGTCAGTGCTGATTCCAGACAGGATGCTTCCCTGGCTGTGGAGAAATATGGCAAATCTGACAGTTCATGACTGGGCCTAGTGGGGAGATGCGATAGTGGCAGTGCTTGGCTCTGTCACTAACTCTGCTGGCAAGGCCAGCAGCTGGATTTTAGTAAGGGTCAGGTGGTTTTGAGACCAGGAATATTGGTACCGAGTGAGAAGGTCTCATGTTTTAAGGCACAAGCTGAAAGAAATCCCAGCACTACATAACTGTCCTGAGTGTCTCGTGGGCACCTAGGACCCAGGCAGAGCTCCTTGGGGCTGTCAGCTGATCCAGTGCAACAGGTTCTGGGTTCCAAGAGACGGACATGGGAATTGCCTCCATGGGACAGATTGGGACATTAGCTTGGCATCCACACCCTGCAGGAGGAGAAAAGACACTGCTGCGCTACTGGGGAAGCCTAGAGGGAAAGGAAAAAAAGAATTCCTTCCAGGTCCCAGCCAGCAATCAGCTCATGTCTTGGAGCAGGGACTGACACCGCACAGTGACCTTGGCAGCAGGCATTCTTCCTTCTTTCTGCATGCCATCCTTTTAACTGCAGCCTGGGGCTCCCTAGGGCTGGGATGGCTTTTCCCTGAAAAAGTCAGACAACATAGGTAGATGAATGGGGTTGACCTGGTGTCCAAAATCCTCCCGTAGGAATGAATGGGGCTGACCTGGTGCCCACAATTTCTGCTGCCCAGGGTTTGGCTCCCAATTGTCCACCCAGGACACAGTTGGGTAGGAAGGCACAGAGGACCTGTATCACCACCAGAGGCTTAAGCCTCCAAAAACAGCCTCTCCCACCCAGGCTTAAGCCTCCCTGGCTTCCACCCCTCCCCCACACCTTTTCCCAGTGCCCCCTCTCCATCAGCAGCTCCAGGCACCTGCCTCCCTGCCTCTGTGGGGAGGGCCAGGCCCCCCATTGAAATGCATAGGTGGACCCTGGTGCTTGAGAAGCCCCCCATTGAAATGCATGGGTGGACCTGGTGCCTGGAAAATTCATGTGAATAGGTGCTCAGTGAATAGGTACTTAACTTTTCCTGGTGACAGGCACTGGCCTGGGGGCCAGCCTTCTTTGTGCACAGTGGTCTGGGCTTTGTCTAGGAGCTCTGCCTTCTGCCCCTGACATGCTTGCATAAAGGGAGGGACATTGTGCTGGCAGTACCCTGTTCAGTTGGAGGGGTGGGTTGAGGTGTCCTGGGAGCCTGTTATTTCACACAATGCCTGTTATTTCCTGACCGGCTCAGCTGGTCCATAAAGGAGCTAGGTTTTGTTCCGGTGCTGCTCTCCCACCCCCAGCCCCTCTGAGATGATAATAGATTTGTACGTGGTGCACAAAGCCCTCTTCAGGATGAGTGTCCCAGGGGAGCAAGGGGGAGCCTGTACTTGGGACTGGAAGGCTGAAGTCAGCCTTGGATTTGGACTCTGGTGGGGAGGCTCATCCTTAGTGCTGGGAAGGCATTTGGAAGACCTGTTTTGCTCCTCACACAGTGATGAGCACTGAACAAGAGGTTACATACTAACAGGGTGAAACCAGAGAGGTAGCTGGTATGTCCCTGGGGGGTATCTGTGTCATCAGATCCTGCCTTCTGGAGCTCCCTGAGAACTACGAGTGTCTCTTGTGCGGCAACCCTGCAAACACTCACGTCCCTGCTTCACTCCATAGGCACATGCGGTCAGCTGGCTCCAAAGAGGCTGTCCACCTGGGTGAAGCGTGTTCAGCATTCGGGACCTGGTTTGCAGGCTGAGAACTTGCAGGATGGGGCTGAGCCACTTCCTTGGGGGTTCAGGAGTGGGAGAGGGTGTGGATTGCAAAGACAGCTGGTGTAGAAGCAGGCGGTGGAATGAGGTTGTGCAGGGAGCGTTGTGAGTGATCCCACTCCAGGTTCTTTCCCAGTCTGTTCTGCTAAGTCCGAAAAGCGTGTGTTGGGCAGCTGGGCTTTTGCCTTTGTAGCTTCCCAATGACAATGACAATGGGTCAAGAACAGAAGTGTGATGATAACCAAAAATGCTGGTGAACGTAGGCACAGCCTGACTAGCTTGTGCCTAGCCCAGCCTCCTCCTGTCTTTGATACTGACAGCAACAGAAGTTGTAAGGAATTCTGCAGTTGCCAGACATAATGATATAACCCTCCCCCTGTCCTCACCTCTGTCCTAAACCAAAATACTGGATCCATACACCTCCAGACTTTTGGAGATTCAGAGTCTGGATTGGGTTTGGAGCCTGCAGCTGACTTGTTGCTCAACTGAGTAGGGCCCAAACATCTCACCAGCCTCTTGTTGTATTGTGTCAGAGTTCAGACCCTGTTTTAAGTCTATAGACCCTTTTTCTTGCCACACAGCACTGCTCCAGAGGTATCTTCTCCTTGTTTCCCCCTCAGAGGTGGCTTTCTCAAAGCTGAGTTGTGATTCAGTGCTAGACCTGGGACTTTTAGTTCCTAGGTGTGTGCTCAGAGTATCAGCCCCCACCTTTCCATCCAGGAGCACTGCAGCACCTGCCATGCCCCTAGCAAGTTGCTGCAGCTCCTGTTTTTCAGTGCGTCTCATGATGTATCACCAGGAGCAGAAAGAAGACAGCAAGGTAGGGTCCTTCTCTCCAGTTGGCATTCATGAATGGAGCATGGCAGCTCTTTCTCTCCTCCAAATGGGTGGAACTGAGAAGCATCTTTCAATCAAACATGCTTTTGTGGACAGTGCCAGCTTGTCTGCCTGCCAGTCCTTTCCAAAGGAGACCGTGTTCAGTTTCAGTCTGTGCTCTCTGTTCAATGGGCTTTGAAAGATGCCCAGCTCCGTGAGCTGTCTGTACAATGGGACCTCAGTATGGGGAACCTGGGGCGGGGCATTTTCCCTGAAGTTCTGCAGCAGGGTGGGAAGGGGAGCTGGGCTAAATACACTGATTGTGTTGTATTGTGTGTTAGTACTCATGGAAGAGGAAAATGCTGTTCAGAGGGGGGCTAGGAGGACAGTGCCACGCATCACCCCACACTTTACAGCACTTTGCACCTACACCTAATATTCCAGGCAGGCACCTGACTTGCAGAAGGCATTTAGGAGCCTAGAACCTCTGAGGGAGACGGGTGGGGGTCAGGTGAGGGCGTATCCACTTTGGCACCACATTTTTTGCTGTGACGTGGTCTTCTGGGGAAGGCCGTAGCCAGGGCAGTGAAGGGGGCAGGAGGGGTGGGAGCAGAGTAGGAAGTGGTCGGTCAGTAAAGCTGGTTTTCTTTCTTTTTGCTTGTATTCTAATAACTCTGCCCTTCCAGCAGAGAGCTGGATCCTGCTGGTGCGGCCCTAATCACAGATTGCAGCACAGGAATGGGAGGAGCTCGTCACCCAGTCAGACTGGCTAAACTCCTTTTATTAAGCAATCCTGTGCTCTCTGCACACAACTCTACCTTTTGACTCACCATAGAAATTTCCCAGTGCTTATGAGTCGTTTGGTGTTGTCTGTATTGTGGCAGCACCTGCAGCCCCCGTTGCTGATCAGGGCTCGGCTGTGTTTTGTGCTACACAAACATATGGCCCAAAGATGAAATGCCGGTTCTTCCTAAAAAATGAGGTCATCTGCCTTCCCCTCTCCCACCCCCTCCCCTTGCTTGCCTGATGATCTCAGTACTGATGGTTTGCCCTGTGGTGGCCCCAGGTGCACTGCCTTTCAATCCAGCCAAACTCTTCTGCAGGCATCCACTGATTCACACCTCTGTGAATTACTGGGAGGCAAAAATCGTGACCGAGCTGCCAGGTGAAATGGCGAGGGCAGCCCGTGTGTGCCGTGTGAGTGGAGCCTTGATAGGAAAAGCAGGCGCTGGGGTTCACTGCTGTCTGCTCTGGGAGGGACATGACAGTGCCTTTTTAGAGACTTTCTCTTCTTGAATGATAGAAGACCTTAAGAGGGAAGGTGTTCAGGGTGCCACTGCAATTTCCAGGTAGGAGCATAAGCTTTTGTCACAGGCAGTGAGTTGTTCAGGCTCACTGTCTCCCGTTTCTTTGGGTCACTCAAGTTTTCAGTATTGAAGGAGATAAGACAACTCCTAGGAGGAGGAAGTAACAGTGGGGTCAACAATAGGGCCTTGCTTCAGATTGGGTGCTCCTGGGGAATAATGGTGAAATGGGGTCCCTGGCAGAGCTGTGCTGTTTGCAGGAGGATGCGTGTCTGGGGAACTGTGTCCCTGGCTTTTCACAGAGGCTGCTTTTGATGGGAGAACAAACAGCCTTTGTCAGTGCCTGTGTGCTTTGCTGAAGACTCCCCAGAGCTGCTGCAGGCTTCAGCAGCACAGAGTGGGGCTTTCCAGGCTTACACGGGTGCTGCAGTGGCCCCTCGGCCCCCAGTGTGTACTTGGGTGCTGCTGTATTGTCACACGGTTGCAGTAAGGGGGTGCAGACCTCTTACAAAGAGAGTTCAGTCGGGGATCAATTGCTGAGGGCCTGTCTGCTGGCACTTGGATAATGCAGGCTGCTCATGGTGTCTATTCTAGTAGACTGATAGTCTAAGTCAGAGCTTTCCAAACTTTTCATGTTGGTGACACACTTTTTAGACATGCATCATTTCGCGACACAGTAATTCAGTTCCGGGGGAGGGGCCAAGGGAAGCAGACGCGAGTAAGGGAGCTCCGCGGTGCCCTTCCGCAAAATTTTCTGCATTTCGTGCGACACACCTACACACTGCCGCCGACACACTAATGTGTCGCGGCACACAGTTTGGAAAGCTCTGGTCTAAGTGCTTGGCTTGGCTCTGAGATACCCAGAGAGACTTCATTTTCCCTTTGCTAAACTCTTGGTTCATCTGTTACTTCCAGATTCCTTTGAAGTCTCCAACATCAACTGGGTCTGAGGAGATCTGGAGACCAAGCCCAGGTCTGCCACTCATCGGCTGTGTAACCTTAGGCAAGTTGCTTGACTTCTTTGCCTTGGTTTTCTCTCCTGGTTTCTGCCTTGTCAGTCCTTGGGCCTGGGACTACCTCTCATGTCATTTGCACACATGACCTAGGAGGGCGGGATTGCAGTCTCCAATGGGCAACTGTAACTGTGATGTGTTTTGGGAGGCCGTATTGTTTCTTTGCTTTGACCCCCACCCCATCCCCAGACTGCCGTTCTACATATTGATTCATTTGCTGAGTGTTTGCTTTTTGCTACGTCTCCCCTTGTGAATCCATGAAGTTGGTCACTGCTCTCCTGTCCACGCAGTTCAGAGTGGACTTTGGTCCCTGGTTGCCCTGCGCCAAAATGATACTAGGATGTGCAGAGGCTGGAGGGGTAGGCATTGCTTGTTTGCCTTTTCTTTTTTTAATTAAAAAAAGTCTGTTTGGATAATTTGACCCACATGTGCCCACCCCAGGTCTCTGTGGGTTGGTTCTGAGATGTTTCTCATGCACACCTGTCTTTGCAGCTTGAACTGCGGTGTCTCTGTTCTGGCAGAGAGGAGAGCGCTCACATCCTGCAGGGCCCCGGCTCCCCGCAGTGCCAGCATGTCACAGAGACGCTCCGAGGGCGAGGACAAGGTCTTTCTCGTGGAGCACAAGTTCCGCTCAGAACTGCACATCAGCCCCTCTGGGCACCGCAGATCCCTGCTGGCGATGGACAATGCCTCTTTCTCACCCCAGCCTTCCCCGTCCCCGTCCCCGTCCCCCTCCTCAACTGACTCCCGCCGCATCATCCTGAGCACAGAAAGCCCAGCTGCGCTCAAAGTGGGCACCCAGCAGATGATCCCCAAGAGCCTGGCTATCTCATCCAGGCCCAAGGCCCCGGCTCGCCACCAGAGCTTTGCCACAGTCCCACCAAACAGGGAGATACCTCGATGCGACCCCAAACGGATGTCGGCCCCCAGCATCTCCCTGGATGAGGTGGAATTCGATGCCGGGGGCATGCTTAAGCGCAATCTGCGGAACATGTCTTACCGGGCAGCCATGAAGGTGCAGGGGGGCAGTGAGGAGCCTGAGCCTGTGAGAAGTATCGCCAGCCTGAAGCCCTTGGAGGAGGGCAGCACGCAGCCAGCACAGAGCCCAGGCAGGACCAAGGTAGGTCCCAGTGCACACAGCCGTTCCCCTCCTCAGTTGATGGTGTACGTCCATGTGGGGCTGAGGGAACAGCCTTGGCGCTGATCATGGGAAGGCTTCTTCAGCTGTGGGACCTCATTCTCAAGCTGAAGGCCAACGGGCAGTCCCTCGGCCACTGGGGACCTTGTGTCTGTGTGGGGCAGGAGCGCTACAGGACTGGGAGTTGCTTCCTCCAATGGCCAATTTCCCAGTGTAGACAGATTTGCCCGGAGAAACCAGTTAATTGAGGTTTTAAAATAGTGCAAGACCCTCAGCTGCTCTTAGTCCACCCATTTCCAGCGGGTTAGTTGCCATTATCGCACTGGTTAGGGAAGAGCAGATGATCCCTCTTGCTCATGCAGCCACTATTGTCCCATGGGTGGAGGCTGCTGGGAGATGCCCCTGCCTGCCATCTGACTTGTACACTTGTGATGAGCAGCTGTGCAAAATGGGGATGGGCTTCGGAGTCATCTCTGGGCCTCTCAGGACAGCCCAAACTCCATATCTGAGCCTGCTGCTGATGTGCAATCCAACATGTTGTTTGAAAGTAATTGCATGATAGAGAGAGTCCAAGTCTGATGCCAAGCCCTGCCTTTGGATTTGCGTGCACTCTCTGAAACTCCTCCTTCCCCCACCCTGTGTCTTGTTAGCACGCTCAGCTCCAGCAATACTTGAACTCCACTCTGTGCAGATGGTGCTAATTGTTTCAGCCTGGACCTTGTCTGGCCAGATGGGGTCAAGAGGCCAGAGCACAAAAACTGATTTAACTCCCAGGCAGAATTCAGGCTTCTGGTGCATCTCCAATATGCAGCTCCCTCCTCCCCTCCCCCTCCAAAGGGCTGCTGTGTGTATGCTGAGCTGAGATTAAATGAAGTGTTCAGGAGAACTGCCATGCCTCCCCCTCTACTGTTGGACAGCGTGGAGGGGAGATCCAACTCGATCTGCCTAAGCGGGCTTATGCAGAATGAAAGTATAACTCCTAAAGGTCTGCATTAGTGACTAAACTTGCCTGATGTTAGAATGCAGGGAAGAAACAACCTGCACATGACTGATTTGCTTCTTGAGCTAGCCTGCTGTGAAAAAGCTGATCTGTTGTTTGCATTAGCTCATGTCCTGCAGCAAGTCCTTGGCTGGCTCACAGATGCATCTGAGCCTTGTGGCTCGTGTATTATTTGTCCTGAATCATTTTTCACTTAGTGTACCTGTGACCCCCCCTCTGGTAGTAGGGCTGAGCGGGGTTCATTGGTCACCAAGCACACCAATGTGTTCAGAAAGGTGGGATGTGCTTGCTGACTACAGCAATGGGAGGATCAGTGTCATTCAGCCCCTTAGCCAATTCACCACCCCACCAGAGCTGATGCTGCTGTTCTCAAGAACCACCTCAATCATACATTTGTTGGCAGGATTGGGTCTCAGGCTTGCATCCTCTGAGAGAACATTTAGACTTTTCAAGATTTCATAGATTTCATAGATTTCATAGACATCAGGGCTGGAAGGGACCTCGGAAGATCATCGAGTCCAGCCCCCCGCCCAAAGGGCAGGAAGGCAGCTGGGGTCATAGGATCCCAGCAAGATAAGCATCCAGTTTCATCTTGAAGGTGTTCAATGAAGGCGCTTGAACCACCTCCGGTGGCAGGCTGTTCCAGACCTTGGGGGCTCGGACAGCAAAGAAATTCTTCCTTATGACTAGCCTGAAACAATCTTGAAGTAGTTTGTGACCATTCGACCTCATCATCCCTTGGGGCGCTCTGGTGAACAAACGTTCCCCCAGATACTGGTGGTCACCCCTGATAAACTTGTAGGTGGCCATCAGATCACCCCTGAGCCTGCGCTTTTTCAGGCTAAAGAGCCCCAGGGCTCTCAGCCTGTCATCGTAGGGTCTGCTTCCCTGACCTCTGATCATGCGCGTGGCTCTTCTCTGGACTCTCTCAAGCTTCTCCACATCCTTTTTGAATTGTGGAGCCCAAAACTGGACACAGTACTCCAGCTGCGGCCTCACTAAGGCCGAGTACAGGGGGAGAATGACGTCCCGAGATTTGCTTGAG
>NW_005841851.1:5043339-5061213 GCF_000455745.1 Alligator sinensis
GGGAGAAGGGCCTGGCAGTAGGAGTCTATCTCCTGCTCGCAGTCCCTGATGGCACGCAGTCTCTGGACTGTGGCCTGGAGCTCCTCCAGCTGGCGCGCCAGAGACCCCAAAAGGGAGCAGACCCCACAAGGGGAGGTCACCATGCTCCCAGGCCCCAGAGCCTGAAAAAGGGACAGGCAGTCCCCACAGCAGAGAGACAGGGGCTCCGTCTGGGTGGAGCCCGGAACCAGGGGCTCCGTCTGGGTGGCCGTCTCTGAGGTGCCAGAGCGGGGGGGGGCCGCGGTGCCCGAGGGGTGATGAGTGGAGCTATTCCAGAAATGACTGAAATGGCTTTAACACAGGCTATGTACAGATGTGACTCATACATGCGCTAATTGCCCACAGGGGTGGGCAATTATTTGGGCTGGAGGGCCACTTAGGGAGTTTTGATGAGCTGTTGCAGGCTGGGTCAGCCCCCTGCACCCCCCCCCACTTGTCTTACCTGTCTGGGTCGGAACTCCCCCCGCCTCCCCCCGCCCAGCCTGCAAAAGCTCATCAAAACTCCCTGAGTGGTTGATTACTATACCAATCCAGGGGCACTGGATGGAGTGGGCAGGTGGGTTCTTCATGAAGGCTGGTCTGGGACCCCTGTGGGCAGGGTGCGCTTGGCGGGGTGGATGAGATGGGTCTGTGAGCAGGCAGGGCAGAGCCGTGATCTGCTCCCAGCATGGCCCCATGCTGCCACTGCCCCCCAGTCCTGGCCCCACCTGCCCGTTCTGCTCCCAGAGGCTACTCCCTGCCCATCTGCAGCCCCATCCCATCCGCCCGACCAAGCGCGCACTGCACGTAGGGGTCCCAGGATGGTCTCCATCGAGACCCCACCTGCTCTTTCCAGCACCACCAGCGGTGGGTTCAGGGCAAAATGGCTGAGGTGCCCAGGCAGTGGGGCTGGGTCCAGTGGTGGTAGCGAAGGAGCTACCTGAAGGAGCCTGAAGGAGCTGCTGCTAGGGGAGGTGCAAAGACGAGTCTGGCCGTCGCACTGCCCCGGCCCTTCTGCATGCCCGGGGTGGTGGGACTGGCCGCATGCATCGTGGCTCGGGCTGCCTCCCACGCCTGGGTTGGGTGGAGCCAAGGGATCTGCCAAGGGCTCTGTAAAATCTCTTGGCAGGTTATCCAGGCTGACCTGGACAGGCTCAGCAAGCGAGCGGACGAGAATCTGATGGTGTTCAACGCTGATAAATGCAAGGTTCTCCACCTGGGGAAAAAAAACCCGCAGCATCCTTATAGGCTCGGCAGTGCTATGTTGGCTAGCACTGTGGAAGAAAGAGACTTGGGGGTCATCATTGACCACAAGATGAACATGAGCTTGCAATGCGATGCGGCGGCTAGTAAAGCGACCAAAACGCTGGCTTGCATCCATAGATGCTTCTCAAGCAAATCCCGGGACGTCATTCTCCCCCTGTACTCGGCCTGAGTGAGGCCGCAGCTGGAGTACTGTGTCCAGTTTTGGGCTCCGCAATTCAAAAAGGATGTGGAGAAGCTTGAGAGAGTCCAGAGGAGAGCCACGCGCATGATCAGAGGTCAGGGAAGCAGACCCTACGATGACAGGCTGAGAGCCCTGGGGCTCTTTAGCCTGAAAAAGCGCAGGCTCAGGGGTGATCTGATGGCCACCTACAAGTTTATCAGGGGTGACCACCAGCATCTGGGGGAACGTTTGTTCACCAGAGCGCCCCAAGGGATGACGAGGTCGAATGGTCACAAACTACTTCAAGATCGTTTCAGGCTGGACATAAGGAAGAACTTCTTTACTGTCCGAGCCCCCAAGGTCTGGAACAGCCTGCCACCGGAGGTGGTTCAAGCGCCTTCATTGAACACCTTCAAGATGAAACTGGATGCTTATCTTGCTGGGATCCTATGACCCCAGCTGACTTCCTGCCCTTTGGGCGGGGGGCTGGACTCGATGATCTTCCGAGGTCCCTTCCAGCCCTGATGTCTATGAAATCTATGAAACTAGATCTGGCCAGCAGGCTGCATTTTGCCCACCCCTGCAATAGGATAAGAGCAAGAGGAAGGTGAGTCTCAGTGAAAAAATAAACATTGGAATAATTTTAAGGCTGTTCTGACCACAAATAAGGTAACTAGAGGCTAATACAAGCCTCAAGAAAGCCAAGGTCTGTACACAAGTATGTATATCTTTTGTCTTGAATTCTTTTTCCATTAAAGCTCAAGGAGGAATGGTTGGTGTTCATTTTTACTCATTTTCATAATTGTAAAATCACTTCACCCTTGCCCCTCACACTCATCTCCCTGGCCTGACCCCCTCCATCCCATCCCTTCCCTTTGCCTCCACTGTGGCCGTTCATTCTGTACCGCTTGCTGTCGTGGAGTTGACTCTGTCCCTGTGTCTGGCCTTTCCCCATGCCCTGTGTTGGTTGGGGCTGGGGAGGTGTGAAGTATTCAGGGCAGGGGCAATTTGCTGCTCAGCCACTGCTTGCTTGACCCTTTGGCCCTGAGTACCCTCACGTCGGGGCTTGTTGGTCAGGAGCTGGCCTGATGGGGATAAGGACTGAGGACAAAGGAAGCAGCAAGCCACCAAGGGGAGGGCCGAGGCCCCTTGTCTGCCATCCTGTGTCTTGCACTCACTGTGTCTCTGTCCTGCAGAAAACCTTTGGGAAGAGACGGATGCAGAGGCACGGAGGCTCCTTCAAGGATGGTGAGTGGTTCTGCTTATCCTGGATAATAAAAGCCTTAGACGCGTTCTTTGACTGATGCTCCGCTGCCGCCTCAGCGGCAGTTCCACCCTGGGTGTTGGGTCAGAGCAATTTCCAGGTGCTTCCTACCAGCCAGGGGGCCAACAGGTGTGTGGAGGGTGGAAGGGTCTGCAGGCCATGTGGGATGCTTTGTCGATGGGTAATAATGGCTAGAGGCAAGGTGCGGTCTGATGCAGCAACAAGCTTCTGTTTGATCAAAGCAGACTCGATCCAACACGACTGAGCCTGATTCTGAGGCTTCCCACCAGGTCTGTTCAGTGGAGCTGCTAGGCCTGTACAGTGTCTCCAGTGTAAACACTTCCCATTTTGTTCCCTCCCTATAGAGCCCTGAGGGCACAGCTTCACTGGCAGGGCCCCTGGTCTGACCATGTCACATTCAGCACTGATGTGTCACCAGTGCACCTCCATGCACCTCCATGCCCAACCATGGATCCTGCTCTGCCTAAGCAGAGTCTTGCCCTGGGGGCATTGCAAAGGCTATCAAATGCAAGGGGCTTGGGAGCGCAGCAGGAGCCCCAACTCTTCAGCCTCCCCTCCCTCTTCAACAGGCCTGGGGGAGGGCAGTGGGCTTCAGGGGGAATGAGGATTTCTCACAGTCCGTTTGTCATTCCCTGCCTCATCCACTGTCCCCAGACCCCCGGCTGTACCAGGAGATCCGTGAGCGAGGGTTGAACTCCATCCCTCATGAGTCAGACGATGACTTGCTTGAAGAGGAACCCACCCCAGAGGAGCAACCCACTCCTGATGCTGCCATTGTGGTGAAGAGCTATCGACCTGCCCAGATGACTTGGAGCCAGCTACCTGAGGTAAGCAGCAGGTGCCCTGGGCCCGTGGCAGCCAGCAGGAGGTCTGGGAAGGGGTGTTTTGGGTGTCTTATCTCACTTGTGCATTTGTTCTACTTTGTTGTGAAGTTGAGCCTTCCAGCTCTGTGGAAAGACAGCAAGCATGCCTCTAATGCTCCAACCAAGCCCGTTTCTTTGTCTGTTGGTTGGCTTCTGAATTTTTTCTCCCCTGGTCTTAAAATCTCCTGCAGGTCACAGCACTGAGTATAGGGGGCTGGGACTAACTGTCCTGGACATGGAGACAGGAAGTGCTCAGATAGCAGGGACTTATTCAGGGCAGTGTATTAATAATATATAACCAAGCTGTTGGCTTAGTTGCTGCGGGGGGGGAATGTGTGGGAGGTGAAGGTCTCTTCTCTCTTGGAGCTCTTCGGGATGTTCTCGCTGGTTGTTGCCCTCTCATGGGATTAGCAGGGTTTGACTAGTGCTGTTTGCATTTGCGTGAAAGCTGGGTTTGAGCTGGTGTGATTCCCACTGAGTCCAGAGAGGAAGATGAACAGCTACCTGCTGCAATGTAGGTAGCTGCTTGCACTCACGTGAATTGTAAAGCTTTTAACACCCTGCATAGGGGTAATTAGATCGGTCACAGGCCTCACAAGACCATAGAGAAAGGACTTCACTTCCCAATGCCATGGATTCCTATTTGTTTCTTTCCTGATGTCTCATTGCCAGCATCCTCTAGACAACCTTTTGGTCATCACGGCTGCAATGATAGAAAATAGCTATGGATTTTCATCCATAGCTATAACTAAGAATGACTCGCTTGTGGCTTGGAGCATGGGACCCCGGGACCCTAGGGCTTGGGCTGCAGTTATTCTCCATGGTTGGGCCACTTTCCTTGGCTGCCTGACCCCATCCAGGAAGTAGGCTGGCAGGCTGGGCATCTGGTCTGACATGTTGGCTCCTGCATCACCAGACACCATGGGCCAGGGAGTCCCTGTAGGAAGCCTCAGACAGTGCTGGTTGCAAGTGAGGAGCCTGGTGTTGGGTAAAGTGCAGTTGTTTGTGCTCATCGTGACTGTTCTCTGTCACTCAGGTGCAGGAAATGGACATCCTCGACAAAATAAGCCCTGCAGAGCGCAAAAGGCAGGAGGTAAAGCGGGGCCCCTGGGATAGCAGTTGGTTGGGACCTGGGCTTAGAAAGAGGTTCTCAGGGGTGCTGTCTGTACCAGTGGGTGAGTCAGTGAGCTGATCACTGGGGACAGGTGCTGCATTTGAAACACCAGTGACTATGACTTTCCTGCCATGGTGCCATGGCAAGCTTGCAGCTGCCTCAGTACCAACAGGAACACCCGGGTAGCACCCTCTGTCTCATAGGCTGAGACAAAGTAGTGGGCTAGGCAACGTGCAAGTGGCATGGGATGGTTTTACTTGTACTGTGGGTGCTTGGCATAAAGGAATAGGACTGGAGTCAGCAGCTAACCTTGCACTGGCTAAAGAAAAGTCCTGAGATAGGGACAGGTTGCCTTGAGGATTTAACTTATCCTGCATGGAGGCGAATGGCTCAGAGACTCCTCTGGCAAGGAAGAGCTGGGAATCCCAACTCCCTTCACTTCAGCGTGCATAGAGGGGCCACGCATGGCAGGCTGTCTTAGCTCACTTTGTCTGCACACAACTTGTGGCTGAGATGTTTTGGACCTTACGTGCCTTTTGTCTGTGCTGCCCTGCCCTGCAGGCCATCTTCGAGATCATCACCTCTGAGTATTCATACATGCGCAGCCTCAGCATCCTGGTTTGCCACTTTATGAGGTCTGAGGAGCTGAAGGAGACAATGACACAGACCCAGCACCACCACCTCTTCTCCAACATTGGGGATATTCTGAACATCAGCAAGAGGTAATCCTGGTGGGGGAGAAGGGGGCTAGTCAGGGCTCCCCAGGGCTGATCTGAAGGGGAACCAACCCTAGGCATGTGATCTGAGCTCCTGTATAGCATAGATCAGAGGACATGTCTCACTAGCTCCTGCACCAGATCTGTCCCTTCTTTTTTGGATCATATACAAGGTGTGAGCTGGCGGACCCTGTCTGTCCCTGGGTGAGGTGTTCTCCTGGTAAGGGATCCTCTCTGCTTCAAAGAAATCCCTGATTGCTTGTGGAAAGGACAGCTGTGGGAGGCATCTGGGCAAACAGCAGCAGCCCTTTGGGGCGAGTGTCAGAGGTTCCTATCAACTCTGCTGTGTATCCTTCTTCCTGCTTGCCCAAATAGTATGAAGGCACAGGGGCCGCCTGAGCACATTGGCATATGGCTACCACAGTCTGTGCTTACTCTGGTGCCACCAGTGTTCCCATCAGGATACAGACTGGGGAGACCTGCTCTGGGCTGAAGAGTGTAACCTTCACTGAGCAGGTGGGGGGGAGCATTCACAAGGCCTTGTGGTGCTGCTGCTCTCCTGTGCTAGGCAATCTGGCTCAGTCCTTGGACTGAGCTGGAAAGCACTGCTGGTAAACCTGGTCTTGATTTACCCTGCCTTCCTCCTCATTCCTGTTCACATGCCTTTCAAAAGTCCTGTTGTGCCAGGAGTCTCCTCCCTCCATCGCTTCAGCCCTTTGGAGCGGGCATGGGTGGGTCTTGTCATCACCTCCCCGGTATATCCCAGGTCATGCTCTGACATGACTCCACTTGCACCATGGAGGAGCAGAGGTCACCATGAACCTTCCCAGCAGGCCCTGGCTTGCCCTGAGTGGTGTTCTTTAGCTTGCAAATGAGAAAAGCTGAAAAAGAAACTGCTGCACCTCAGACCAGCAGTGCAAGCCCAGGCTTTGCTGCTCGGGAGGGAAGTAAACTTTGGCTGAGTGCTGAACCCAGAGCGTGGCGGCTGTTAGCAAAGTGGGCCGGTGAGAAGCATAAAGAAAGCCACCCCCGGTCTTGGAGGGTGTTCTCTGGGCTTGCTGCCTCAAAGAGCCAATGGCTCTGCTGTCTGACTGGCAGCGCTTTGCAGGAGGGCAGGGCTGGGGCATGTGGCGGTCAGAGAGGAGGACAGCGTTGCAGCAGGAAGCAGACAGGAAAGCTCCTGGAGCAGATCACTGAGCCTGGTAGCTGTGGGATGGGGGCAGGCTGAGCAGCATCCCAGTTCTGACCCCAGCACTGTCGCTGGCCACGTAGCTTTGGGTTCCCCCACAGTGGAGTGGAGTTGGTCTGCTGATTTCAGGGGTGATTTGGGGCAGGTTTAAAGGCAAGTGACATTACAATAATTTATCGTGTGGGTGTTTTGGATTCCTGAGCAGTAGGCAGTTCAAATAACAGCCCTGCTAGTAGGTGCCCTCGCAGCAGGTCCTTTCTGTCACCACATAGGACCTGGAGAAGGCTTGAGTTGGTCAAATGCTGTTTTGTCCCCCTCCTTGCCTAGCTCTCCCAGTGCCATGCTGGGTGGCTAGCTCCTATGCCCCTATCCCACTGAGAATGGGGGTGCTGAGCTGCCCCCAGCTGCACTTTAGGCTGGCCATTGCAATCCCAGAATTCGTCCAGCAGGGAAGAAGAAAATCCATCACCCCATCAGCTGGAGCCTGGCCTTTTCCAAGAGCTGCTCAGGAGCCTTTTGCTGGTGGTCTTCTCCCTGTGGAGCCAGTACTGACCATTTTGAACATGATGCGTGCCACTGGGACTCTTGGCTTGGGGCTCTCTCTTTTCTGGCCTGCTGCAAAGCCTCCCTTCCTTGCAGTGCCCCTGGCAGTGAGAGAGCTCCTAGGTCTCCAGAGATCTGAACTAACACACTCAAGTGTGATCAGACAGACCTCCCCCTGCCAGAGAGGACATGAATACACCCAGCAGGGAATCACATCCCAGTTATCAACCGTTAGCCTCAGGTGCAGGTTTGTGCCTGCCAGGAGCTGGAGGAAGTCATGGGTATGTGGCATGGCTCAAATGGTTCCTGAGCTCACAATTTGCAAGTGGATAGGGGGAACTCCAGACATTGTGGCTGGGGGCCTGTTTGCCTACTGAAGCTTAAGTAATGCAGAGCGGCTTCAGCATAACAAGGCCTGTTGGCAACAAACCCCTGCTTTCAACAACCCTAAGGGCATGAACCAACGCTTTTCATTATTCTGGTGCAGCAAAATGACCAGCCAGCCCTATTACAGGGAGTGCCCTCTCTTAACCAGCTTCCCTCCTGGTCCCATGGGGTTCATTCTGAGGAGCTTGCTTGGTATACACAGATAATTTTCCCTGGACCTTTCTCTTTGTCTTTTAAATATTGCTCCTCCAAAGTGAGGTCTAATTTAGGACCGTGAGTTATTCCTGCAGGGTAATTTCAAATGCTGATGTTTAAGCTCCTCATTTCACCTCTCACTTGTGACCTAAGTGCCCCTTTCTGGACTCTGCAAAGGCAGTCAAGGTGTGTTTGGGGTGTGGGGTATGGTCATGCCAGGCCACAGGGTCATGCTGAGCTGGTTTGTGCTGTGTGGGCTTATGGTTTGTGTCCATTTTCAGCACTTTTGTTCTGCGTCATTGGTCCCCTTCCTTGTTGATTGCTGGAAAGGCCTTTGGAGCACTGTGCTGTCAGCTGTCCCATGGCACGATGTCCTGGGATTGCCCTTCTCCACTGGGCCAGAGGCTCTGAATTCCTCCCTGGGAAGCTTCCTTTCTCGGTGACTGTAGGCGTGGGTGTGGGGGAGAGGCTGCGAGGAAGAGCTAGATGCTAGGGACAGTTGCCGAGCAGGAAAGAAGGGAGAGTTGCCCCTTGGCTTACTGCACCTTCCTCCCCATCTGTTTGCTCTTTGATTGAGGCCCCTGCGCAGTCTCTCGCGGTTGCGGGCTGTGTTTGCCTTGGGTGGTGGCTGCATGTGTTTGCCAGGAGCTGCACCAATGTGGTAGGGAGGATCAGAGCAGCTGGCCTGCTGTTGCCTCAAGGTTCCTGGTGGCTCTCTGTGATAGGAGTTGCTTCTGGGGTTCCTGCCGAGGGAAGATTCAGTTTCTGTTCTCAACCACACTCTGGCTGAGCTTTGGAGACAGCCCAGGGTGCAGAGGTGAATGAGGAAATCCTGCAGTGAGGCTGGGCCATGAGCCAGAGGCAGCTCTCTGATAACGTGAGAGCAGGGTTGGACCTTAGACACTGGGCTGTGCAAACTTCACACCCAAGTTGCTCTAGCAACTTGCTGGGAGCCTGGTCACATGGAAGCATCCACATCCATGCATGCCACCAGGAGAGTGGCTTTTCTGCTAGCCAGTGGGCAGGTGGGTGGGATTTTAAGCTACCCTCGAACCACAAGGCAGACTTACCCTAGCTTGACAGAATTAGCACTTTGTCTCTGCAGGGAAATGGACAGCAGTGGACTACTGCAGACTAGTTCTTCCCAGCTTAGCTCCTGATGCAGGGGCATCATGCCAGAGTGTCTCTAGGCTCCAGAATAATAGATCTGGTGTGGCAATGGTCGGGTAGATACATGGGGAGCTTCCCCTGAATAGCTGTGATACAATAAGGCATTCCCCCCCATTGCCATGCCCCTGCTAGGGTCTGCGCTAGGCTAGAGGTCAGTTGCAGTTGTCAGAAGCTGGAAACAGAGGCCAGTCCCAGAGAAAGCTTGCTACTCGTCTCACTGCCCTGCAGTTGATTCTTGGTTTCTGCACCAGATGTTGTAGCATCAGCTGGTTGCATTTGGGAGCTGAGCTTTGAGCAAGAGGTGGTGCACTCTGAAAAAGGCTGAGGCCCCTAGCAGGGGGTGCTCCAGTCCCTGAGTAGTAGGGGAGTGCATTGAATGGAAAGCTTCTGCAATCTGCAGTGGGGATATGAATCCAGGGAGGAACACAAACCTCTGTGGGAGGCCTCTAAGGGAACTGGGTGAGAGAGCACCTCTGGATGCAGGCCCACCAGGTAACTCTTCCAGCTCAACACCTTCCGATGTTTTTTCCTTGGCAGTTTTTTTGAGGACCTAGAGAAACGGTACCAGGAACACATCCTGATCTCTGAAATCAGTGACATCATGGAAAAGCATGCACTGCAGCACTTCCACCCCTACGTCATCTACTGCTCCAATGAGGTCTACCAGCAGAGGACGCTACAGAAGCTGCTGTGAGTCCCATTGAAGGCCTGCAGCTGCAATTCTTCCACCAGTCCAGAGTCCTCAGACTGAGCTACGGAGGTGCCGACCTACTGCAGTTATAGTGCAGTTGGCATGTATTTGCACACATCTGATTCTCCTGTAGCTCAAATGCCTCCTCTTCCTCAAGGAAGCCATTTGTCCTCTCCAGATTTCAGTGCAAGATGCTCCAATGGAAGGCAGATGACTGTGATACCCACTGCTGGTTGGGGATCCCTAGATTGTTTAGCATTGCTCAGTTTGTGTGGGGTGGGATATAGGTGAGTGTGAGGAGGGTGCCACAAACCACAAATGTTTGAAATCTAGAGGGGAAAATGCTGTGATGCAACTTTGTCTCTTCTTTGATCAGGAGGCTCACAGAGGTGGAGCAGCAGTCCTCAGGGCACCTCTATGAGTCATCTGTTTTTCAAAGTGACTTTTTCCTGGCTTGTACCATGGTCCTGCCACCCATTCAGATGTATTTGAGGAGAACCAGAACTGTCTATTATACCTGTTTCCTTAAGCTTAGAGGAAATCTAATCTTGGCCTCCTCTAAGCCAAACATGTGCCCTAAATGTGACTAAGGCTCTGTGTGCTATAACCAGCTCCTTGAAACCCTGCAGCCTATTTGATCTGGGAACATGGCAGAGACTCTCTTCCTGGAAGGTCTCTATAGTCCGAGCACAGGTCCTAATGGTGGATTCTTATATTGTTTCAGAGCCACAAATCATGCATTTAAAGAGGCGTTGAAACAGATTGAAAGGAAACCAGAATGTGGTGGTCTGCCCATGATCTCCTTCCTCATCCTTCCCATGCAGAGAGTAACACGCCTTCCCTTGTTGATGGAGGTAAGTCAGAGCTGGCTAGTGGCATTCCCATGTGCGTTTCAAAGAGTATCTAAGAAGAGAGGAACTGTTTGCTGCCCCTTCTGTCATCTAGGACAGCAGAGCCCTTGGGGTTTGCTACCTGCATTCTTGGGCTGCCGGTTAAAGCAGCAGGAGGTCAGGTTTTCCTGTCTTGTACTTGAGCCTTTGTCCTGAACTTGAACTCAAACCCCAAGCTGGTTGGCTCCATTCCCTGCTCCCTTGAATTCCCAGACATAGCCACCAGCTGTTTTGTCTGCCATGAAATGACGCTGGGGGGTGTACAGCACCTCAGACCCCTATGGCTGTCTCTCTCCTTTTGGCTCCTGCTTTGCTTTTTCATGCCCCATCCTTACACACATGGGAGGATGGAGCAAAAGATTTTGTCTAGAAACTGTCTGTGTAACCAAGAGGTTCTGCTGAGTACCAGAAAAAGAACAGGGCAGTGATCTCTGGGCAGTGTAGGGGACAGCCATGAGCTGTGCCTGAGCTAGCAGCAAAATGCACCAGGAAGTGAAGCCTAACATTTCCAAGACAGCAGCATTTGAGAGGCCCTTGCCAGCTGTTCAGTCCCATTCAGTGACTCGCCAACCCAGCAAAGTCCATGGATGGAAGGAAGGGTGAGGTTTACTTTGTCCTAAACTGTTACTACCTGCCCAGGGATGTGAATGCACAAGTGTCTCTTCCTCCTCTTTGGTCCTAAAGGGGCAAGTATATGGTGTCTATTGAAATGCCAAATGAAAAAGAGGCCTCCAATAGCAAATTGATTGCTCTTCCTAGTTGTGCATCCAAGACCCTCAATGCTGCATGCGTCCTGTGTTCCTGGTCTTGAGGTATTGGTTCCAGGTGCTCCCAGCAAAGCATTTGCAATGTGACATTGCCCTGTCTGCTGTAAGGACCCTTTCAGTACTGTTCTCTCTCTACCTTTTAGACTGTCTGCCAGAAAACCAACCCATACAGCACGACGTACGAAACTGCCACCCAAGCCCTGAGAGCCATCAGTAAGGTGAGGCACTGAATCATCTATGCACATCCAGTAGTGGATGATAGGTGCTTTGCACTGGGGTAGTACAACACTTTGAGTTGCCAATAGGCAGATCCCAGGACAGAAAAGGAAAATAGATGGATGCAAGTTGCTCTTTCCTTTCCGGTATGTTTTGCCTCAGATGCACTAGCTCAGTTCACATCGCCATGGCTCCTCAGCTGCACTGTAGGTGATCAGTTGTGTACAATGGCATGAGGTGCAAACCAATTCCTTTTCCAGACCCTGGGTTAAATCTGTTGTGTATCTTGAATGCAGCAGGATCCACATCAGATCCCAGCATCAAACACGGCGGATGGGCTGGAGTTCTTTAACACCATGGTGACAAAACCAACACATGAACTCGATGGCTTTGGAGAACTCCAGGCTGTCCACCAGGTCTGATGCTTTCTGGCCACAACTGCATCTGATGTAGAGTGCAAGCCTGGGAGCTGCAGCTCATGCTTTCTAACTGTCTGCTTACAGCTGGTTAAGAGCTGCAATGAAGGAGCCCATACCATGGAACGGACTGAGCAGATGTACACCCTGCAGACACAGCTGGAGTTCGGGAAGATCAAGGTGAGGAGCCCTGTGAGCTGGAAGTACCCCAAGGCTCAGCCTGGCCTGCTTCACAGTGAAGACGGCCCTTCTAGGACTGAGTACACACAGGTATTGGGGCACTTCCCAAAGCAGAGAGGTGCCTGCTGGGATTGCTGAAATGCCCAAGCAAATGGACACCAAACTCCCACGGTAAATCTGTCCCTAGTTTTAGGATCTTATTGGTGCTGTAGTTCAGGATGGGAACTCTTTCACTTGTGCGAACCGTTTCTCTACAAGAAAGCTGCGTGGCTAGCAGTCAGCTGTGTGCACCATGACTGTCATTGGCTGGGAAATGGGACCCAGAGGGTAGGAGTACTCACACTGAGTGGCTGCCACCTCAAGGGATTTTCCTATTATTCCTTCCTTTCCTTTGGGAGGAGCAAGGGAAGTGCTGCTGGTGGCCCTGTGTGTGAGCTGGGATGGTGTCCTGTAGTGAACATGGTTATCTCTTGCTCCACTACTTCCATACAAGAGGGCACATTTTCAGAAGTCCAGATCCTGGCCCCATCCTTCACTCCAGGGCATTGTGTCTGCAGGAGCTGCTAGGTGACGGACACTTTGAAGTATCAGGTCTGAGCATCACTTGTTAGTGATCCTTTCACAGGCAAAACTGGACCTTTGGGCGTCATGCCAGACTTTTTCTTCTTTTAGAAAGCTGCAGTTTCGGTCTTTTTGTCAGCACGTGAGCATTGATTTGAAGTGACCCTTCTGGTCTCTTTGCAGCCATTCCCACTGATTTCTGCCTCCCGGTGGTTGCTGAAGAGAGGGGAGCTTGCCCTGTTCCATGGAGAGGAAGTTGGGATCTTCCGCAAAGGCCGGGTCAACTGCTACCTCTTCCTGTTCAACGATGTCCTGATCATAACCAAGAAGAAGAGGTAAAGAGGGTTCTGAGGTCAGCTCATGTTACCCTGTGAATTTGTGTCTGTATCAGTTTCTCAGCCATGACTTCTGCAGTAGCTTGCCCAGTAGTGCAAGGGTGTGTTACCTGATGGCAACTTTACCTTCCAATCAATACATCTGGCTTTGCAAAGCTGGGATCCTAGCAGATCAGGTAAGCTGAAAAAATGGCAGTTTGAAGTGTTTGCATCTTGGTCCTCAGTCTTGAGCCGTTATGAGTTTGTTAGGGAGTGAAGGTATAGACAAACATTACAGTCAGAGTACCAGTATAAGCTGTCACAGTGTAACTGTGCCCCCACATTTCTGTCATGACACAGGTGTAGCCAAGCATTGTGACTTTAACCCATTTCATTCAGGGCTCCAGTTCCTGTGATTTAGCTTATTTGTGCATCCGCAGGAGCCTGCACACACAATGGCTGATGTCTGCCAAGGCAAAAAATCCAAACCAGACCGTCTCCCTCTCAGCACTCTTGGAGGGAGTGCGATGGTTAGTCTCTGGCAGAAACAGGGCAGTTCCCTTGCATATGGAGAGATGGTTCCCCAGGCCAGGCCTGGAGCTGGTTAGCACATCATAGTTTGGGGGTGAGGTGGGGGGCAAGTGTGTTCTTTTGCTTGGTTAACAAGTGGCTTTCCTCCTTCCAGGCAGCCAGGCTAGCTCCTCTCCCCAGGGTTTTGTTGGGATGTAGTTTTGTTTTGAACAAAAAAATTGCAAAATTAGTCATTCCCCGCTAGCTGGCCCTGACAGCAGCAGTTCCGGGAAACACAAATAAACCATCAGGCTCCATGGCCTCGTGAGCAAGACCCTGCTTGACCTACAGCTGTGAAACTCCACCTTTCCTATTAGCTGGACATGTAAATATTTGATCCGTGGACAGAACCTTGTGGACCCCGCATCTCTGTGGCCTGGTTGCAGAGAACTACTGACTCTTCATTTGGAGGCATTGGCACGAAGTGCAGAAACCAGAGCTGTGGAACTGGCCTGTACAGCATTGCCCCAGGGGTGAAGCTGAGAGAATTTCATTTGGCCCTTCCCCACGCCCACCAGGCCTCAGCAATGTGTGCAGCAGCAAGAGTGAAAGGGAAGGGAGACAGTAGTAGGCTCGGTCTCTGGAATTCAGAACAGAAGCATGACTCCAGCCTGAAGGCTGGGAATGAAAACTTACCTGTCCAAACACAAAGGGGAGACTGGAAAAATGTAGGCTCAGTGTTATAACAGGGGTGAGGGAGTTGATTAGCAGCACACATCAGCTACTCTGGTATACGTGTTATTGTCTACATGTTCTAGAGCTGCATAAGCAGAGTGAAACTATTGTAACTTTAGCCCTGGTCATTCAGGGTAGAAGTTAGAACAGTTCAGTTCACACATACGCAGGCATCACAATTGCATTGGGACAGCTTATACTAGTCTCATCTGATACCACTATAACTGCTGCATCTATGCACACCCTGCTTTGTTTTCAATGTATACAACATGGGGATAACTCAGGTCATCCAGGAGTTCCTAGTGCTAGACAGTACAGACACAAGATGAAGATATTCCCTACTCCACAGAGCTTGCAATATCAGCAAAGATGGAAAAACAGAGCTTTCTTTTCCTGACCCTCCCGCAAAACACTACTTGCCCTGCCAGAGGCAGCACAGTGCAAGGCGAGTTGGGTGCCAGCATCGAACCTTGCAAAGTTCTCCCTGATGCAAGTCCCCTTCCATCTGTCTGGTCCTTGGTACCATTTGTCTCTCACTGGAACACGTGCTTTTTTCCTAAGTTACTGCTTAAACATTGTGTACTGTCATTTGTTTCTATGGTTTCCTCTCAGTCACAGATATTCCCATTCAGATTGGCACCGAGCTCTGATTGATTAAATTCCCCACATTCTGGAAACTTCTTTCATTCCTTCTCAACAGCCTTCTTGGTGTTGAGGGGCCGCTTTTGGGAATGGCCTGTTTCCATTTGGAGTCCTCTCGCTGTTTGCCGTGGGATGCTAAGGATTAGATTGCCATGGGAATTGCCTGCCATAGCGCAGTCTGCTGCTCTGTGCAGAGAGCCAATGAAGTGACCTTCTGTTCCCAACTAACTGCAAATGTGCACGTGCTGAGGCCAGGGAATAAGAATTATTGGGTGGAGAGCTGTCTGTTCCATGCCTCTTGCAGTTCATTAAGGATCACGTGGGCTTGAAGCTTGCAAAATTCCCAGGCAATACATAGCTAAATCTTTTGCAGACATAAAGAGGCTTGAGCAATTGACCACTCCAGAAAGACAAGTCACGGAGAAAGGTCCAGCCAGACAGTTATCATAAGTGAAAGGTGAAGGCCCTGCCCCAGCCATATAGTGGGATCCATAGGGTCACTTTGGGTAATGAGCCTGCTCTTCTGACTTAGTAATTTCCTCCGGGTTCATATAGACCATGTTTCCTTTTGCACGCTTCCAGCCAGCAGTGTTCTGCAGCAGAGGAATGTATGTGCTGAGGCCAGTTTTCCTTTTATCTCCCCATGCTCCTCCTCGGACAGATGTATCAGCTAGAGACCTGAAAAATGCATGTTCGGTTTTCCCATTGCTGAAATCAGCTTAACCCTCCTCCATGCTCGTGGCTGCTTATAACCTGGGCGAACTGCTCTCCAAGAACACCCTTTACATGCTGGCTGCAGCGGGTGGTTGCATAGTGGACTAATTTTGTGCAGGCTGCCCCAAGTATCAGTGAGACCAAAAGCTGGAGTCAAACCAGGCAGTTGTGGATATGCTGTCATGTAACAGAAGATGCAGTTAACCCCATGTGTCTGTGCCATGGTGGGCTGCAGCAAAGCAGTGGCACCCGCAACAAAATAGAGCAAGGTGGGAGGGGAAAGAGAGGCAGAGAAAGGAGCTTCCCAAAGTTAAAGCTGATCAATGACCAAGACAGAAGTAAAATCCAGTCTCCTGAGCCCCATCAGAGTTTCCCAACCCTGGGACAAGCCTCCTGTCTGATCTGTGGCTTGCTTAGGGGCTGAACTGCAGCCAGCCAGTAGTCAGCATTGCAGGGGTGTTGTTTATCTGCTCATGTGTGCTGGACTTGCTCTTCAGGACTTTGCATATCCATAATGACAGGAGCAGCACATCTGAGTCAGCCGCACAGTTGTGCCGAGCTGCTTTGTCTTGGGGGGTTGTGGGAGCCAAAATTCATGAAGAACGGGCCTGATAGACCAACAGCTGAGCATCCCAGGTGTCCTAAAGCTGAGGGAAGTTTCTTTCAGAGCCGAGGCTTCTGTGTATGAGCGAGCTGTGCTGTGAGACGCTAACTCTGCTGTGCTTTGTCAACCGCAGTGAAGAGAGCTACACTGTGATGGACTATGCCAAGCTGGATCAGGTCGTGGTGGAGAAGATTGAAAGCCCTGACCCACCCTCCTCGCCCCCGGGCAAGCCAGGGGCTGGAGGCACGGCCCGTAGCCCGTGGAACGGCCACTTGTTCCGAGTGATCCTGAAGAAGAACAGCGAAGGGAGACGGGAGGAGATCGTGCTGTCAGCAGAGTCCTTGTGAGTGCTGCTGTCTCCTAAGCAAACAGATGGGCCTTGTGGCATCTCCTGCTTTGGGCGTATGTGGCTTTTAAAGGATTGCTGCTTCTCAGTGAAAAAGGGGGAAAGTAGGGTTAAAATCTGTAAGCAGGTGGTACACCTCATGCGACTTTATCTGTTGGGTAGCACGTGACAAATTGGAATTGCCCTCCGCCCCTCCCTTCCCCGCACAGCGCAGAAACAAACTTGGTTTAACTCTTCCTGTTCACTTCTAGCAAAATGCTCTTGCTCTGCTGGGAGTGCAGTGCCTGGAGCATTGTTGCACTATTGGTTTAACTGAGTCTCTGTCTCCTGAGCTGCTTTCATTTTTATTCCCCTTTCTCCTTGCCCCCATAATCCTGACATCTCTGGCCATAAGTACCTGCCATTTTTGCCATGGTCAAATTCCCAGTCTCTCTTACGGCACCCACTTTGCCCTTTCACTTCTTTCTAGGTGTACACCCTACAACCTACTTCAGCCTTTCTCTGGGGAGCTCCAGTAACCTAGAAGGACTGGTCCTGGTACACTGCACCCTGTCCTATTTTAAATGAAGCTGCTCTTTAGAGTGACTGTCCTGTTGACAGTCCCCAAACTAGAAAAATTCCCTAAGTTCTGCAACACCAGCCATCCTCCATCATTTACTACCTTTTGTGCCCAATTATTTGTCATGAATTTGTAACAATAATCTGCAGGAAAATGTTGAGCAGCTTCTGCTTCAAAGCTGCATCTCTTCTTTCCCTCCTGTTTTCAACCTGGAGAGAATGAAATCTTCCTCTGTCTCCCAGCTACATCTTGCAAAGTTTGGGTTTTCTTTCAAGTTGCATTTTACAGGTCTTTGAGCATGTCAGGCAGGGGTAGGAAGGTAAGTGGAGTTTACCTGCTGCACTCAACCTCTGCTTCTGTTTGCGTATGATGTGTCCGAGCACTTCAGTTACAGTAGAAGGTGGGTCAGAAGCAAGTTTTCCATCTCTCCGAATCTCAAAAGATTTCAAACGTGTACATTAGGAAGCGCCACCCCCCACTCACACACACACACACACACACAGAAGAGGAACAGGAAGAGAGGAGGGTTGAGGCTGACTGACAGTAGCCTGGCGGTTGGGGTAGTCATGTAGGAGGCACCTAGCTTCGAGGTGCTGGTCTGACTTGGGCAGAGCTAGGATTTGGCTTCAGCCTCTGACATCGCAAGTGACTTCCTGACCACCGGGCTCTGGCCTTTCCTACACTAGGTCCCTCTCATTTGGATTGTGGCTGGAGAAGATTTTCCTAAGGAAAGTTCCCTCATAACTGTCACAACCCAAGGGTGTGATTTTGTGTGCGCGCGCTTCGGCACTGCTAAATTATTTCCCGCCACAAGGAGCTTTCT
>NW_005841851.1:5061319-5078529 GCF_000455745.1 Alligator sinensis
CAGCTAGTGATTGGCTTGCTAGCCGTATAAGAGGCTTGAGCGGTTTCCGCCCAAGTTGGAGGACTCCACAACCATCTGGAGGAGAAGGACTTCACGTCTCGTGAAGAACTCTAAGCGCTGCGGAGCCTAACGGACCCAGCGTGTACCTTAAGAAGGCTATAGGGGTCGGATCAACCTCTGGCCTCTCCCCGTCGCTGAGCGCGATCCCTCGACGAACCCCTTCCCTGCGCGCAAGTTCCACGGAGCCTAGCAAACTTCATGTGAGTGTATCCAGAGCTCTTCTCCGAGTTGTTTTCTTCGGTTGACACGATGGGCTCGCGGTTTTAGAGCCTTCAGCCGGATTGGGCTAGAGTTCGCGAGATTAGAACTCTTGTCCGCTCTTCTTTCCTATCTGTAACTGCAACTCAAGCAAGTTTTCCTGCCTGCACCGCAACCATCTACGGTGTAAGTAAAACAATCTTTAATCAACCGCTACGCGTCCATGCCTAATTCTAGTCCGCCGGCCTGCATTCCCCGACCCGTGTACCAGGGCTGCTGGCCACAGCCCGCCGCGCGCCCCCGAGGGCCTCGGACCGCTCCCGGCCCGCACAATAACTAGCCCTTCCCTATGAGAAGTTTATTTGGATGAAAACTATATTTTCCAGTGAAGCTTCCCTAGCATCTCAGGTGTCACTTGCTGCCTTTCTAACTCTAGTATCACCATGTAAAGAGGCCTCAACTCTTTCTTTTTGGCAGGAGCAACCGGGCTCGTTGGATCACTGCGCTGATGCACAGGGAGAATGCACAGAATGACACTTCCAGCAAAGGAGGTAAAGAAACCAAACCCCCTCTCTGCGACACTGCGTTTTACTGTCTTAAATCCTGCCTGTAACTAGTGCCTGATGCCTGTTCATTATCCTGTGCTTAAGGGCTGTAAAGCTGTCCCTCCTGAGGTCACAGGCTCTGGTTGAGATTTTTTGGGATCTGATAAGAGTGTCATGCAGGTGTATCCTATGAAGGAGTCATTCTTCTGTGAGGGAAGCCATAGGGCACAGCTGCTCACCAGCCCAGCATTTGCCTGAGTAGATCAGACTTTTCCTGAAGAGCCCAGATGACTCTGAAAGTGTCTCCTAGAAGGTACAAATTGTCTTGTAATGTCATAAAGCAGAAGATAAGGCAGGGTGGCACCATATAGACTAACTTGTTTGGAGAGAGTGAGCTACAGCCTAAGCATCTCATGAAGTAGTTTGTAGCCTATGAAAATTCATGCCTGTCTGAACTAATTAGTCTCTAAGGCAGCGATTCTCAACCAGGGCGACTTGTGATCCTTTGAAGGGTGCCACGGGGTACCACAAGATGTGCAAACGGGAGTCACAAGATGAACTCGAGTGCTTTCACGTAGCTGTTTGTAGCGTTACAAACATTCTGACCTCTTCTTTGCAACAGAAGACTTTCTCTGGTGTTTTTTCTGTAGTCAAAAAACAAATGAAAGCTCAGAGCTGGCATTTTCATGGGGCACCTCAGGTCTATTGAGGAGTGCCACAAGTCTAAGCAGGTTGAGAAGCACTGCTCTAAGGTGCCACCATGCCCCACCTTCTACCTAACTTCAACTAACTAGGCTAACTACCTCGCTGACTCTCTCTCGACTCATTATAAAGCAATGAGGATGCTCAGTAAGGGAAGGGGACCTGCTGTATTTTAAGGACTGCTCCCTTTTTTCCAAATACCTCATTACCAAATACAAAAGCAGGACCCTTACCCAGCTGCCACTAGGAAGGCCTGAGAGCAGGAGAGGGAGAGACATATGCTCCCTCTACTGGCCTTGGCGCCTCAGCTGCTAACTCGTATAATTCCTTGTCTCCCAAATCCATTCAGGTTGGGAATAAACCAGGAAGTAAACACCAGTGCTGTTGTGCTGCCAAGCCCTGCAAAGATGGGGGGTGGGAATGGGGATGCTTGCTAAGTGAAAATGTGAAAGCTGATAAAATGGAGCGTTAAGCTGCTTCTGCCGCTTTTATTTTAACCTGAATAGCTGGAAACATTCATAATGCTTTGCTAATCATCCTCAGCATCCGAATTACTACAGCAGTGTTATCGACCTAGCACTGCCAGCACCAAGTACAGGGAAGTTGATAGTCAGTGGCTCCTCTCCTCCCCACCCAAATAGCGCTGAGAATGACTTAAAAATCCTAGGATTTAAAATTGATACATTTTGGGTTCCTTCCTTCCCTCCATGGCCTCTGTGTCTCTGAGTTTGTTGGGGTAAATCAGGTTGCTAGAATCTGTTTTTAAATGAAAGCTGTAACCCTCCTGGAATCACTTGATTCCAGAAGCTGAAGCATTCAGATAAGCACAAAATGTGACCACACTCATGGTAAAATGGCCAGAGACAGCCATGCTGTGAATCACCTTCAGAAAGACCCCAGCCCCCAAACCACCTTAGTAGCAAACTCCCCACAAAATCAAATGGAAGTGCGGGCAGCGCTGGCTGGGGCAAGCCAAGCCCCCGGGACTGCAGGGGGGTTTGTTTTGTGCCCACTCGGTTGTTTTGTTCTGGGGTTCTGGCCATAGCACGCAAAAGCCCAAACCCTGCAAGCTTGCATGGCTTTTGTTTGAAACCAGCACGTCCCACAGGACTCCCTCTGGAGTCTGTAGTGCCGCCCACACCCACAGAGAGGCACATGGAGTTTCTTAAGCAATGTGCACAGGGAACACCACTCAGACATTAATACAGAGGGAGCAGGATAGGAGGGATTTCTGTAGCAATGTGGGTGTAAGCAGGTTCAGGAGAAGAGCAGAGGCTGTCCCATGAGTAGGGGCAACAGCATGAGAGAAATAGGGGATTGGAGGGTCCACAGACTGGGAGGGACAGGGGGACCAGAGGGGTGCAGGTGGGGTGAGCAGTGTCTTGATGCTGGTCACTGGGAGCTGGACTCAAGTGGCTTCTTGTTACCAAACCTGACTGGGCTCTAGAGAAGTCCACCTACACGATCCCCACTGCAGCAGGGCTTGTCCTCCCAGGCTGAGCCTTCTCTCAGGTTAGGGGTAACTTCTAATCACAAGGCCTGGCTGTGGTTTCCAGTGGGCTGTTGCATTTTCCAACATTTTATCACTTCTATTCCATAGTTCCTTTTTAGCCAGCAATTGTGGTGTGTGTCTCTCTTCTCCCTCAGATCTGAGCCAGGTGGAGATAATCAGGGCACACTTGGCTAAACAGACGGATGAAATTTCGCTGCAGCAGGGAGATGTTGTCTTGGTCCTGGGTGGAGAAGATGGTAAGTCATGTGGGTGCCCAAAGAGTGGGAAGTGTGGGCTGGGAGCTAGAGCGGAGGCCTGGGAGCCAGAGCTTTGGAGTGGGGTCTGATCCAGGTAGGAGGCTTTCAGGGTTACAGACAAGGAAGCCCAGCACTAGAGCTAACACCCTACATGTCTTAGAGAAGCAAAACCACAGGATCGCTTATGGGCTCGGAGCTCCCTGTAGTGTCTGCCACCTGCATGTTAGCTACTGTCCATGCCCATTGGCAACTCTCCTGTGACACCCTCCAGTCCCAGAATGTGTCCAGTCCACAGTCCGGTAATCCAGCGATCTGGCTCCAACAGTGCCTAGCACAGCTGCTCAGAGGCAGGAGCAGGAAGCATAACCGTAACAATTTTGCTTCGCGATTGGGGCAGCTGGCTTAGGCCTCTCCATTTCAAGGTTCCTCGTAGAGGTGTAAGATGTTCTGAAGGTATAAAAAGCTTTGCCCAGGTGGCACCAGCAGCAGTTGAGCTGTGTTTACATTCCTTTTGGGTAAGTGCATGCTCCAGGTACAAATGCAATCAGAGTGCAGAATGCTTGCCTGATGTGGGAGATTTCCTGGCTGGCTCATGCTCTGTGGACGAGGGTGGCAGCAGGTGCAGCATGTGCTCCCTGGCTGGGTGCAGTCCTTTCCCATCTCACAGAATACTCTGCTCCTTCCTTCAGGCTGGTACTTGGGTGAGAGGCTTCGAGACGGCGAGAGAGGCTGGTTCCCCCAGTCGTGTGCACAGCAGATCACCGATCGCAGTGCCGTGGAGCGCAACGTCCGCCGCCTGGAGCGGCTGCGCATAGAGACGGACGTATAGGTCGCCAGCCACAACAGGTGTTCCTGTGAGGATTTATAAGGCTCTGAGCCACGGCCCTATGAGCTGGCAGGGCCATAGACCATGCTGGAGGGAAGGCCAGGAGCACACGCCTGCCAGCTCCCCTGACTTCCCTTCAGGCTGCTGCTCTTCAGAGAAAACTGGTTCCCCTTCTTGCCATGCCAGTGCTGTGCAGTGACACAAGTTACATGTCCATGTCTTGGTTGTGACCTATCTGTGAGGGCTTTGGACTGGGACAGGGATGGTTTCATGTCATCCAACCTAGTCTGACCCCTCCATTACAGCTAGCCAAACCTGTAAGAATCGATTGGAGTTTGCTGCTAGAAATTGTGCTCCTTGCTTTGAAGCATTGAGCTTCCCAGAGAAATTTATACAGCCCACTCAGGCTGGAGCTTTTGTACTGTTTGCCCATCACTGTCACTGGTTCACTTTTATTCTCTGTGCCATTGTCTCCTGCCTTTAGCCCTGGGACTAATGCATGCTGGGGACACGCACAGCCAAGGTGAATTTGCAGCTGTCACATATAGGGCTTCCTTGCATTGGCGGGATGGTGGGGAATGTGTTTGCAGGTTGGTTTTTATAAATAAATATGCATAAAGCAGATATGTGTTTTTGGCTTTGTTAATGATTCAAGCTCTCTCTCTCCTCCGGTGGGTGAGTAGCAGGTGCTCTCTACAGAGAAGCTGCAGTACAAAACCAACCAGGTTTGCAGCATTTCCCAAACACAAGCATTTCCCTGAGTGCTGCTTCTAGGTTTTAGCCAAACCAGGCGAGCTCTTGGTAATCATGAGGTTTGCACCGAGTCTGTCCCAACTTCTAGCCTCTGGGTTCCCTGAATCTGGGAGAAGGTGCAAGAACGCTGACTCCTGCCTTTCCTCTGAGTGGCTTGTGCTGCAATTTCCTATTGCTGCTGCCATGTGGGTGTCCAGCCAAGCTGGGGGTGGTATGCAGCAAGGGCAAGACTAGGCCAGGGGATGGCTCCAAGGCTTTTCCAGTCATGGCTGTTGCTGGCTTTTCCAGTTATCCATGGTTGCATGGATGGATTTGGAGAGTGTTTGAAGGGTAGCTGGGCTGCCTCCTTGCCAGGGCATGCCTCTGGTTGGGATTCCCTCAGCGTTCTTAGAGCGTGCTGCTAACCTAGCCAACCAATGCTATGGGTCACTGCCTATGCAGGTATTGAGAGCTGGGGAAGGAGGGGGTCTTGACAAGCCCACTTGCTTCCTCTATGCGTAATTAGGCAGCATCTCTGGTGCCTGGGTCTGGCTCACTCTGCTGCAAGTGCCATTGAAGCCAGTCCTGTGGCTGATCTGGGTGGTGTGTGGCATGTCAGAGGTCAGTGACCAGAAGAGTTTGGAGTCACTGAAAGACTGAACTGCCCCATCGCCATTTGTTATCTCCCATTTGTGTTAGCTGTGCTAGGAGCCAGGATTCCCCCAAGCCCCGCTGCAGGCTAGGCAGGTAGACTCTGCACTGAATGCAGCTCGGGTTTTTGGCCAGAAGGGGGATTTCTTTTTCCATCGTGTTCCAGACAGGTGATTAAAGTCAGAGAGAGCAGGAGTGATGAGCTGTGCCCAGAGGGCTGACTATAAAGTCTCCATCAAGTGCAGTGAGGCAGCCAGCATAGGAAGATATATTATGACGGTGGGAGTCACCCAACAACGATGACGAGTGGTATAACAGGGCGGCCTCTGTACAGCCTCTTGACCTTTGTGAGCACAGAGGGAGTTCTTTGACATTTTCAAACATGAACGTCCACTGTCTAGTAACCAGAATTCTGTGTTTGTGTCCGGGAGTTATTTGTGAGCCCTGGGAAAGGCCCTTGCTCTCTGTGATAGTCTTACAATTTATGCCCTGCATCTTACACAAGGTTTCTTGCTCCCCCTTTTATTTTTCCTTTTTCCTGAATTGTTCCTTTTTGTCATTCAGCTGTTTGTTTAATGTTGGGTCCAGATGGAGGTGTGAAAATGGGCAACTGGAGGTAATTCTTCTACAGAGTAGCTAACAATATGTGAACCCTGTGTGCCAGGCAGCTGGAGGATGGGTTGCTTTGTCTTTGCTAAAAGAGTCTCTCTCTCTCATAGCAGAGCCCATAAAGGTTTTTCTGAACTCTGCAGTAAGTGAATAAAAATCTCCGTCACTGCACAGGATAGATGTTTACAGGAAAGAGACTTTTGTAAAGACTCTTTGTGTCTTTATTAAGGCAAGAATGGGGATTATATGTCTAATGTTCAATTTTTCCCACCAAAGAATAAGTTGGTTTACAGTTGCCTTCCTTCATGTGAGACTGAAAGTATAGACCAATGTGATTCCCTTTTTGTGTGGCTTCAATGCTCTGGATGGCTGATCTGCAGCGACAAGGCAGGGTATTTCAGCACACTATGTTGAGGTTCTAGGTTGAAATGAAGTTGAGGCCACAATCATCCCTCTGTAGCCAGCAATGGATGGAAGATCTGGCTTAGTTTTCCAGCCTGGTTACTTTTATTCTTAAAAAAAAGACTAATTAGGAGAAAGAATGGGGCTGGGGCAGGGCTGCCTTATCAAAGATTTCCCAAGAGCAAGATTGGGTTTGTGGGTTTGCTGGGAAGGAAGCTGTGAATACCCTCCTTCCCTTCCACCCAAGGAAAAGCTTTGAGAGCTGGAATCTTTCAAAACAAATGCCTCGTGCAACAGGTTCATATAATGGTATGTGCCGAGTTATAAAGGGAGCAGTGAGCATCCTGCTCAACACGGTTCATACTGTGCGAGTCAGCTGCCTCTCTCCTCTGTCCTCTTGAGCAAGTGGGTTGTGTGCAGCTGTCAAAGCTTCACGATGGAAAGAATCCTGGGATCCCAGCTCTGCATCACCCCTGCTTGTGGGATGGGGTCAGGGTTCAGGATCCGCGACTCCCAATCCTGTGTTCTCCCCAAATGTTATTTTTCTTAATTTCAGTTGGATGTGTGGTGGGAAGCACTCCGACCTTCATGCTGAGCTGGGAGCAGCTTGCTGGCTTGAGGGCTGCTACAGCCAACATAAAGTGTCATGTCCTAACTGGCTTGGGAGTCTGTACTGAGAGATACTGTTATGTCCTGCTGCTCAGGTTGGCTGACTGGGTGGAAATGAGCCTGTGCATGTGGAGCAGAGAGGCAAACTGCATCTGGGCTGCTTGCTTTGTTATTAAATGAAGTGGGCAGCTCTGACCAGTGGTTCCAGCACAGTAGGCCTGTAGTTATCACTGACCTGCCATTCTGTGTGTGGTATGATGTAATGTATGTATTGAATAGTTCAGCCAAAAACACCGTTATGAGCAGCGAGGCAATTTTGCTGGTTCTTTGTCATTGAATCAATGCAGCAGGAAGCCTGACTCACGTGATACAAGGATGCACCTAGAGAGTTGTATGAGACTTTGCCAACTCAAGGGACTATGGTGCAGGGCTAAGGGGACACCTGAGATTAGCAGTCTGCACAGGGACTGAGACTCCACTGATTTGTGCTGCTGCTTCTGAGTTGTGAAATAAATGGTTCCCCCAGGAGGAACGCATATTGAAACTCTTTGAAGCTGCTTAAAAATGCACTGGTCGGTCACCCTCGCTGCTTGTCCCTGCTGTAAAAGATGCTTTGCAGGTTTGTTTCTTCAGTTGGTCTCAGCTGGCAGGAGGCTTGCTCTGGGGGATGCCAGGTAGAGGTGCCAGGACGGGGCTGGACTTCCAGTGTCAGGCTCACAAGGTAAGGGCCCTTGCATCTCGTAGAGAAAAAAGTGCTCAGTACAAATGGGGTTGGGGGGAGGGGGAAGCCGACTGGCAAACTGAAAGGCTAGCATTGGCTTTGGGGGTTACCATCTCTCCAGCTCTTGGTGAGGGACTGGTATTGCTTACTGCTGGGCAGGTTGGTGTGGGCAGCTGCCTGCCTGCTGGCACCTGTCTACCACCTGCCACATCTGGCAGCGGCACTTGCTTACCCCTGCAACCAGGCAGCTGAAGCAAAATCTGACTTGGTGCCGTTCAGGTGCTGAGCGATCTAGCCTCCAGCAGGTACATTAGCAGGGAGCACCTACGTTGCTCCTACCTAGGCAGGCTCTGTGAGTACTTTGCCCCCATGCCTGTTGCTACAGCTCTTTTCATGAAAGCCCAGGATTGCAGTGTGGGGGAAATACAAGGAAGATTGTCTTCCCCATGGAAGGCCTGCCAGGTTAATTGTCTTGCTGCCTCCTCACTGGAAATTGTGGTGTATCGTGATGGGAAAGGGTATTGCAAGGACATTTGTAAGGTGTGGCACGTAGCAGGGTGCACTACAAGCTGTACACATCATACGTCTCTGGAGCAGACCAACTCAAGAACACAGCTGACTCGCACTTATGCTCTCTGCCCCTTCATGGATACAAACCAGTGTCTGACTAACAGACACACTGGCGCAGGGCACGCTGGCAATTCAAGAGCAAGGAGGGAAGGAGACAGAGCTTCACTGTCTCACCTGTGACCCGTGCGCTGCGTGACCTGCGGTAAGTCACTCCAACGTCCTGAGCCTTTATGTATCCACCTGCAAGGTGGGGTTGTTACTAATGCATTGGCGGGTGAATTTATTCATGTTTGTGCAGTGCTCCGAGAGGAAATAATTGTCTATCGACAGAAGGGGGCTGCCGCGTTCAGCCGGTTACTCGCGGTCCTTCAGCTAATGGCACCACTAGGTGGCAGCCTAGGCTTTGGGAAGTGAACTTTGCTCCCGGTGGCTGAGAGCTAGAATAAGCCTCCAGCTGCTGCTCAGCTCTTCTAGCAACAACGCTTTAGTCTCATGTTGACTTCTTTCTTGTTTTTTAAATCCTCAGTTTTACAAGTTTTTGTTCAGGATCCTCATTAATGATCTGGAAGATGGCATGGAGTGCACCTTCAACAAGGTCACAGATGACACCAAGGGGCAGGGGGAGTAGTAGATACGTTGGAGGGTAGGGCTAGGATTCAGTGTGACCTTGACATATTGGAGGATTGGGCCAAGAGGTATCTCCTGGGGTTCAACAAGGACAAGTGCAAAGTCCTGCACTAAGGATGGGACAATCCCATGCACTAGTACAGGCTGGGGCTGAGTGGCTGGGCAGCAGCTTTGCAGAAAAGGACACGGGTTACAGTAGACAAAAAGCTGAATATGAGCCATCAGTGTGCCCTTGTTGCCAAGAAGGCTAACAGCATACTGGGCTGCATTAGTAGGAGTATTGCCAGAAGATCAAGAGAAGTAATTATTCCCCTCTATTGTGCACTGGTGAGGCCACATCTGGAGTACTGTGCCCAGTTTTGGGACACCCCTCCTCCCACCCACAGTACAGAAAAGATATGGACAAGTTAGAGAGTCCAGCAGAGGGCAGCAAAAATGGTTCGGGGGCTGGGACACAACTTCTGAGGAGAGGCTGAGGGAACTGGGCATATTTAGTCTGCAGCAGAGAAGACTGAGGGGGGATTTAATAGCAGCCTTCAACTACATGAAAGGGATCCAAAGAGGATGGAGCTGGACTGTTTTCAATGGTAACAGATGACAGAACAAGGAGCAATCGTCTTAAGTTGCAGCAAGAGAAGTTTAGGTTGGATATTAGGAAATACGTTCTCACTAGGAGGGTGAAGCACTGGAAGGGGTTACCTAGAGAAGTGGTGGAATCTCCATCCTTGCAGGTTTAAGGCCCAGCTCAACAAAGCCTTGGCTGGATTGATCCAGTTGGGGATGGTCCTGCATTGAGCAGTGGGTTGGACTAGATGTGACCTCCTGAGGTCCCTTCCAGTTCTAAGTTTCTATGACTCTATGTAGTAAATGTGTAGCCCTTTGTGTTCTTTCAGCCAGAAATGGCAGACAGCATTCCAGCCCCAGGGAGCAGCCAGCAAGATACATTGGTGGATTTAAAGAGGAAGGGGATCATAGTAAATGGCACTTGAGAGAAGAGCTCCCCAGGTTTTCTAGCCACTGGTGGGTGGGCTTGTATTTTAATGGACAGCAGGCTGCTGCCAGGGCATGTGGCTAGTAAGTACCTGGGTGGTTCTTCTAGTAGTGCAGAAGGCATCTCGGTCTTTCTGACCTCTAGCCCAAGATGGACCATGGTATCTCTTGGAGAACTCCAGTGCCAGGATAGCACTCTGCAGACCTCAGCACCCACCATGCTCTGCATTGCAACAGGAACTAGAATTGTCCCCTTGCCATGGGGCCTGTCTCCCCAGGGAAGTGATGCGGGGTGAGTTTACAGCATGGCTGTTCCCTGCATGAAAGCAGGATGAAGAGGCAATACATGGATGCAGTCATGCTGTTCAGGAATATGCCTTGATTTGTTTCTGCCTGAAATTCCCACAGGAGAGTGCATTCGGGACATAGGCTGATTGAACCCACTCAGGGTTCGGTCGATATGAACTGTGGCTTGGTAGACGTGATGTAAAATGTGCTGCATAGCAAAAGATTGAGGATTGCTTTTTAGGTACTCCTGGTACATTCAGCTCAGACATGCAACTCGTTCCTTGCCACATGGATACCCTGAATGTATTGAAAAAAGTAGCCATGTTCCCTTCAATTTTTATTAGAATCCAGGCCAGATACCACTTTGTGGTATTTCTGACATAATACTGCCACATTGTGCACTAGGAACCCATCAATTTCCATGAGTACACATAGGAATTATATACATTCTTCATCAAATAAGCATCAGAGTTAATCTCGCTCCTAAAATGTAACTTTCTCGTGCCAAGGAGTCAAGAGGGACAATGTACAGTAGTAAATTTTTGCAATGGCTTAGAATGCAAAATTGCCTTCTGTAAACTTTTGATTGCCTTTTTAAATGCGATCAGGGTTTAGCAGTGCATCTAGACCAGGTTATATATTGGATGATGATTTGCTCATTTGATAAAAGAAGATATAACAATGAATCTCTCTCTTGCTCAGCTAGTACAACCCACTGTTACAGGTTCATACTCACAAACAAGATAGTGTCTCTTGGAAACCTGTGATGCCAAGAGCAGCAGCTGCACACAAGACAGGGCTCAGGAGTTTAACCTGCAGTTCACACAGCCCTTGAAGGACCCCTCACCTGCGAGTGTGAATTGCAGTACGAGCCACAATTCACTAGCAAGTGTTATGACTAATGTTGCATTTATTTAGTATAGGTCCATGTGTAACAGTGGCCATATTCCAGTGGCCAACAGTAAATTAAAGTGGAAAAAAATGATCGTAAGTCCAGAACTCAAGTGGTAAAGTACATCTTCTCCATGCTCTGTTTGGCCACCAGAGAGCAAGGGCAGGTTAGCTATCAAGCATGAAGTCATATTTGTACATCTTCCCATAAATATCTTTACATAAATATGTATTATTGACTATAATAGCAGGTAAACAATAATATAAAAACAATTACAAGAAGAGCCACAGGAGTCCTCTAGCCAAGTGGATTAAGCAACCGTGTCTGCACTGCTGCAGCTTGGACATCATAAAATATAACAAATTGTGTCCAGAAGTCTGTGAGCATTGTGTGCTACCAAAGATGAAAACTCTGTTTCATCTGTTTCCAGCCCTGTGAGTTTTTTACAGGCTTTTTTTAAAGATGTGTTCCCTTCTTGTAGCAAAGATTTAGGTTGCACTTGGTAGGGACAGACATCTTCAAGCTTGCTTTTTAAAAGTAACAGATCCATAATTCTGTTGTAAAATACTCTGTAGTTAAATGTTAACTGGTAAGGAAGTCTTCAACATGGGCTAGTGGCTCACTTAGCCAACTTGTGACTCGCTCCTCTGTGATGATTTTCCTTATGGCTTTGGGCAATGTAGCCTAATGATGGACACGCTGGAACATGCCATGGAGGGAATGGTATGGTGTTCTATGGGGAACCCCTAGAAGGCAAGAAAGAACAACATTACATCTTCAAACCTGAAAGTACTGGTTAACATACGTGATGAACTTGGATGGGCAGTAGCCAGCTCGAGGACAGATAAGATAAAAGTGAATGCTAGTTGTGTTCAGCAAGAACCGAGGTACAGAAGTTAGGCGTGGCAAAGTGCTGCCCCTTGCTGGCCAAAGAACTGTACAGCTCAACAGCAGTGTCAAAAATACACCCACAGGCTAGATCAGATCTGCCCAGAGCACAACGCAAGACTGACCTGTGTGCCGTATCAGGCCTATGGATAACCTTCTCCCTCCCCCAGCATACCTGATCCAGCAGTGGCTCCAGCTGATCTGGGACTCATGCCATATGCAATGGGGGTCCCATACTGGGTGTATGTCCCAGAGCAGATGCCACATGTAGCACACTGGCCCCAGTTGGACTGTGCCTCATCTGGGTGCCCTTTGTACTGCTCTGGGAGCCATGATGCACACACTGCAGGTCCCAGATTCACTGGAACACCTGCTGGATGCTGGGGAGAGGAAGGGGGGTCCCTTGGCCTCCTCCAGTTTGCACACTGGTCCCACTCCACTCATCCAGCCCATGCAGCCAGATGCAGTTGATACTCTTGCCTTAAAGCGAAGTCCAGAAAAGAAAAAAAAATTAAGGTGCCGCCTAAGCCAATGCCCAGGGATGGGATAGGGGGCTCTACTACACACGAGCATTGGGATTACATCCTGTTAATTTCTGAATAGTTCAAGTGGCATGTGCATGTGTACGAGGGCTGATTCTTTCAAACTTCTCAGGTTCCATGGGGGAAGAATGGTTCATAAAGTGACTTAATTTCAGTGTCAAGGCCCCTGTGGGAAGGAATACAGCAGCATTAGGACATGCATCGTCACAGTCTCTGGTAAGAGCACTGGGGCTGGTGTCCGTGCCACGGAGACAGGTTCTGTACTCTCTTCACTGCCTGAGGGTGCATCAGGCCTGGGAAACCTCCAAGACCCTCTGTACAGGGGAGCTGTTGAGTCCTTTCCCTGTCCCACATCACAAGGAAGCCCTGCATTCTCTGTTTCAAGAAGAGTGGCAGTGCTGGGCACCGAACCCCTGCCCCCTCCATTCAGCAATAACTGATTCCTGATAGCATGGAAACGAAGCAACCAAACCCCTAAGTCACGAGGGAAGCAGGGCAAAGTTTGGCCCTTCTGTTCTCCATGTCCATCTGACACCTGGTGCAGTGAAGAGATGAAACTTCAAGGTGTTCGGAAGAGAAGCTTCAGGCAACAGATTCTGCTTCTGGTCTAGGGGTTGTTTTGCTTGTTCCTTTATACTGGAGTCATGGGTTCAAAGTTTGCCTTTGTCACTCCCCGTGGCTGTTCTTAGCCAAGACCATTTTAATGTGGAAGCATTTGGAAGCTTGTTCCTCTCTAAGGTGCTATATGCCCTGCCTTCTGCATGAAGAAGATGGGGCACCTGCCCTGAAGGCAGGGCAAGCTCCCAGCTGAGGTACGTCTTCAATGGACACAGTCAAAGTGCTCCTCCAACCCCGGGATCTCTCCCGCAGCAGAGTGAAACCCCAGCCCCTAGCTGTTGGGCTGCTGCCTTCCCTTCCTCTTGAAATTGGCCATTGTGTAATGGGGCAGAAAGATTCAAGGATCAGAAAAGAGCAGAACTGCTGGTAGTCTGCTGACCTGGGGCTTGGCTTGGGTCTGGGGGGTTGTTTGAATTCCCCCACCCTTGGCTAGTGTTGTCAATGGCTGGCTACAGAATAGCTTACTGCCTCTGATACGGGCACAGTAGATTCTCCGCACCTCCTCCTGCAGCTTTGCTACTGTGGAAGCATCAAGAGGCACCGAGAAAAGGCAGCTGTGAGCAGGCTCACTTAGTTGCCTAGAGTTGGCTGACTTGGTTGGCTTTGGTCTCTGCTCTTCAGGTTGGCATTGTGCATTAGAATCTGGTTGTGGCTGCGCCTTTGGTATCTGCCCTAAAAGTTGGGTTGGTGGCTTCTGAGCTGGGTGTGTGGGCTGTTACACTTTCATTAAAGCAATGAGCATAAAGCATAAAAGGCCTTGTCTACTGCCTAGATCTCTGCAATGAGTTGGGGCTTAAATTCCACTCAGACTCCATGGGCCTGGAGGACCCAGGTGCCTCAGTTGTGATAAGAAGTGGATTAGCATTAGTTTAAAGCTCCAGGGAAGAAACATTACTGACCTGACTCCGCGTCTGAGCGCTGAGCAGCTGGAAGACGAGGGGGGCCACCTGAAAAAAAACCCACGAGGAGGACACACTTTATTCTACAGCAGTATCATGCTGTTAGTTTTGTGCTGACTTTGTCCCCTGAGGCTGAGTCAGACTTGGGAGAAACTTAATACAGAGGCTTGTTTTCACTAATAGCCACTGGCCCTTTAGACACACTAACCCTTTCTGCAGTGAAATGCCCCACCATTAGGCACAGTGAGGGTGGTAACAGCTTGGGAGACCTCAGGGACTGCCTATGCTAGCCTGTGTCTCTACATTAGTAGATTTGGTAAACGGTGTCAGTTCTGCAAATGCCAAGAGAGAGATGCTGAGTCCAGCACCCAGACAATATGACTGAGGCAGTGTGTCTGTGTAGCCATTTACTGCTGTACATCAAGAGCACTACCCCCCACCAGTCCCATCTTAGCCCCATCTGTTTTTTCAGCAGTCAGTTACCTTCTCGGCAGGTGGGGCCTATGTACCCATTCATACAAAGGCATTGGCCATTCTGGGCTCTGCAGTGAGAGTTGAATGTGGCACAGTCACAGGTCATGGTGCAGTCTGGGCCATACTTATTTGTGCGACAGTCTAGGGCAGCAAAAAAGGCTGTTAAGAGTCTTTGCAGGAGCTCAGATTGTTTCAGCGCATTCATGGGGCTTTACGCATTGCTACTGGACAGGCAGGACATGAACATGAAAAGAGACCCTGCAAGCTTGACACCCTTTTTAAAAAAAATCTCTCAGTACAAGGACCACAGCAGCTGCTCCCAATCTGAACACCAATGTACAGAGCTTGCCCCAGAGGCTATGAGAGCACTTCAGCACCCATCCTTCCCCCTCCCATGCCTGTCTTGGATGTGGCTCCCTGACTCCAAGTGCCAACTAGCAGAGGGAGACGTGTTTTCTGACAGCAGACAGCATGGGAGTTTAGCACTAAGCAGTGCTGCACCACACGAGAGCACCTGCACCCCCACAACTGTCATTGTAATGCTGACCCTGCAAGCCCAAGCCATGGGGAATGACCACCCCAACCCCATCCAGGTTGTCACTCACCCAAGTCACATTTGGGCCCAGTTTTTCCAGGAGGACACAGACAGCGCCCAGTGGCTGGATCGCATGGCACATTGCCTTCACAGTCGCATGTTCTCTGGCATCCCTCCCCATATTTCCCTGCCTCACAACCTGCAGTCATAAAAGAAGCAGGTCAAGAGCAGCAGAGAGTTGTGCCAAGGATGCCAAGCCCTGTGCTTCCTGCTAGTGACCATGTCAACAGAAAGGTGGGATGCTGTCAGACATGCTGCTGGGACAGCTAGGGCTATTCAGAGCTCAGCTCCCCTTGGATGAAATCCATAGCAAATACAGAGCAGGACTCAGCTGCCAACAGGTGCAGGAAAAGTTGGCCTCAAGTGGTGGAAGGGTTGGCTGGCGGGGAGGGGAAACAGGACTGACCCTCTGTGCTCCCTTTGGAGATGATGGCTGTGAGGTGCAGTTTGTGATTCAGAATAGCACAAGGAGGGGAAACACAGAACTAACTGCTTGATTCAGGTCTATTATTTTTGGTGCCACTTGTCTAAAATTCAGCTGGCGCCAAAGAGCTGAAAACAGCTCTTGAATTGCTCTGAAGGCCAGCTGGCAAGTGAGGCAGGTAACTAGCCCTCAGGATTCAGGGTGCCAGTGCTTGTGACACCCTTTCCTGGGCCACAGTTGCCTGGCAGCTGTCGGCTACTTGAATACTGGGCAGCCCAGTGGATTGGCAGCTGGTAAGAGCTGAGCAGATGCACAGCTTAGTCACAGAGCACCATGAAACAACTCAATGTGCCTACTTTTCAGACTGGTTCTCAGAGCAGTGTGATTTGACAGCACAGCACAGCGTTCTCACAAGCGCAGCCATGCACAGAGAGACCGGCAGGCGCTGGAAGCACGTCCCCTGGCCAGCGCTACGGATGTCATACATTGATGTTAACATGAGTGAGAGCAGGGCATGTGCCATACCTGTTTGGCAGTGGGCACCATAGAAGCCAGCAGGACACAGGCACCGCCCAGTCACTGGATCACACGTGGCTCCATTGTGACAGTCACACAGCTCCTGGCAGCTGAGACCATGGAAACCTGGTGGGCAACCTGGGGAAGAAGAAACCCATGGGAAAGCTGATTAGGAGCCACAGCAGGCAATAGGGCAGTTGCACCCAGAGAAGGCCCCTTCCATTAACCCTCCTGTCAGCTGTGGGAAAGAAGAAAAGGCATTGGACCTGGGCAGTTAGAAGTCCAGCACTGGGCTGCAAGGTGGGCTTGAGACCTTGTCTTTTTATATTTATTGCACCAAAGGTTATAGTGCTCAAGCTTTTACTCTGCCTTAGCTCTGGCCTTGTCGTCCCTTCCTCCACCCCCCCAACAATCCCTTCAAAGACATTTGTGCATGCATGCATGCACACATATATGCACATGCGTGCGCACACGCGCACACACACACACACACACACACAGTGGGGGGGGCGAACATGAAAGAGAGGGAGAGTGAGTGTGTGTGTGTGTGTGTGTGTGTGTGTGTGTGTGTGTGTGTGTGGGTGGGTATAGGGTGTAGGGAGCAGTGTGGGCTAGGCTGCAGACGCTATATGTGCATGGCGTGGCGGGCATGGCCTACAGTGTGGGTGACACAGCTGTATGCATTGGGCGTTTTGGTGGTGGGGGGGGGGGGGGGGGGTACGTATGCCGAAGTGGGAGGAGTGTTGGGGTGCTGTCAGGGCAGACACTGGCCAGCGGATCAGGCACACAAACACTGTGTATGTGAGGGGTTGGGTCTAGGGGGCACTGTGCATGTATTTTACTAGTAGACACTCTGTATTTGTCTAGGGTGTGGACACCAGGGGGGGATGTGTGTACATGTGTGCATGCATCCATGCCTGTCAGACCTTGCTTGCATTTAACTGTGCACCCATGCTCTTTTGGCATGGGGATGGAGAGGTGGTCAGCTCAGACAGGTGATATGCAGGGGGACAAAGACAGTGCTGTCTGAACCCCTGCTTCCGTGTGCCCAGAGGTTGGGAGTTCAGGGGTGGCGCAGGAATG
>NW_005841851.1:5078539-5078804 GCF_000455745.1 Alligator sinensis
ATGCCCTGAACCCTGGCCAGTTGGCACAAATGGAAGGCAGCTGATGAGTGTTCCTTAAAAGCTGCAGAGACATGGGCAGAGTTGGAGGTTGGCTAGGGGTGGGCCAGGTGGCAGGAACAGTTGAGGGGAAGGTCCAGGTCTGCCTGGACCCCTGCTTCTGCGTGTCTGAGCTCCCCAAAGTCTCCAAGTCTCTTAAAGAGCTTGCCATTTCCTTTCCATCCATAGTAACTGAGCACATTGCAAGTAGCTGAGTACCTCTGTAGGG
>NW_005841851.1:5078814-5106303 GCF_000455745.1 Alligator sinensis
CCAGTGTTTGTTTGGTTTTTTTTAATTTAAATTTTCTGTACTCCAAGCCATATTAGCCAAAACAAATTCCAAATCCACAAATCAGTCCAGAACCATAAATGGCCCTACTACCAGCAAAAATCCTCCACCCCCAGCTGGGGCTTTAGATCTTTCCAAAACCTTTGGAAATATCCTACTTGCAGGCCCTAGCCCAGAGGCTTGGGGTTCAGATGCTCCCAGGTTTTGCTTACCCTCAGCCATAAGGCCCCAGGGGCAAGCCAGGGAGGAGTCTCCCACGTCCGTAAAGTGGACTTAAAGCCACAACCTTCCCACTCCAGCAGCTAAGTGGGAGGCTTACTATACATTACCTTGGCAGGTACTATCCCCATGCCAGGAAAGCAGTTTTCCCTGGTGCAACTAGGAAGACCGCCTCTGTGGTCACGGTGTTTCCCTTGCCAGGTAAGTATAGACTACGCTTGGTCTGAGCTGACAAGATGCCGTGTTAGTTTAGTTCTAGCAACTTCTGAGACCCACTAGAACCTGGGATGCAGGGGTCAGGCTGTCCCATTTCCCTGCTCCCCAGCAACACATGTGGGCACCCCTAATCAGGGTGCTCCCACAGTTTGGTAAAAATCTTTATTTGCTCTTTATTGGACTCTGTGGAAGTGAGAAGGGGGAGCAGAAACTTGCACTTGCTGACAATTGATGTCATTGTCTTCCTCTTCCTTGGTCTCCAGCCAGTCGAGGTCTTCCTTGGGGAATGCTGGGAAAACTCTGCAAGCATGCTGGGCTGGCTACTCACTCCCAGCTCCTGGCAGCAGATCGATCACACTTCCATGCCTAAAATGTGACTGATCTACTTGAAACCCTTGACAGCATGCAGGCACATGCTTCTGACCCATGACAATTATAGGCCAGTTCCCAGTCAATCCATGGTTTGGCAGTGTTGGAGTGATGTAGCTGTGATGGTCCAGGAAATTTATGAGAAGCAAGGATTTTTGTGGGTCATCTTTTTTTGGACTAACGGTGTGTTTGGGATAGACCTGAGGAACAGTACTCTGGTATCTGAAATATATCTATCTAACTTGTTGATATCTATCCCAGACATACAGTTGGTCCACTAACCTATCACCCAAAACACTCCTTTCCTTTCCCAATTATTGACACTCTGGAAATAGTTTGATTGTCATGTGCGTCCGCACCCCACGTGTAAAAGGTCTAACTTGAGAATATTAAAGAAAACTTTCCTAATGTCACAAAGGTGACCATGTTGCTGCTTTCTTCAGGTGCTTTGTTTAATGAGTTGCTGAGGTGGTCAGGTTATCAGTTGACCAGGACACAGTGTAGACAGAGCGGACAGAGAGCCGGACTGAGAGGCAGCCTGTGGTATCCAAGGCTTCTCAAAACAAATGTGCAGCTTTATTTTACCTGCACTAGGTTGGGAAATGTCATGTTCAAATAGATCATCAGACTGTTTTGGGGAACTGCCCCCCTTCTTGTCTTCTCCCATGTGAAACTATCCAGGTGACTGCAGAGAGTCTTTGTGATGAGCTGATGCTTTAGGGCTTTGGCCTCCAACTAAAGCAGAGCAGCTGCTTCATGAACCCCATGGACACTAACAGAAAAATTTGGGTGCCTGTAACTCCTCGGCTTTGTGGGCTTGGCAGTCATGATATGAAGCAGACCTTCCCCATCTGTCTGGTCCTGAGACCTGTCATTAGAAAACACCCGCACCCCCAATGGCCAAAGCAGCAGTTTCTGCTGCTCTGTTGGACTCACTGTGTTCACACAGGTGCCCGTAGTATCCTCTGGTGCAGTGGCAGGCTCCCGTCACTGAGTCGCAAGTCCCGTTATTCTGGCAGGCACAGCGCAGCTGGCAATTGGCACCATACATCCCTGGGGCGCATTCTGGAGGGGACACATTTTAGAGAGGTGTCATTGCCAGATCAGACAGTGTGGCAGAGGGAGATAGCACCCTGCTTCAGCTCCAGAGGTGGGAGCCTGAGCTTTGCTGAGCTTACATGCCAAAGGCTGTCCCAGCTGTGATGGGTGGCTAGTCACACTGAGGCAGGATGTGATTCTGCCATATCACTCTTTTGTGTGCTACTGGCTACAGATCCCAGCTGGCTTTCACCCTACTAGCTCAATGAGCACTAGGCTCAAGGCAAACCTTCTGACCTTTGGAATCAATGAGATTCTTATACCCACCCATCTGGCAGACTAGGTGACCCCTGGCTGCCCCACCCCCCCTTACGCACTCTGTGGGATGCCATGACGCAGTGCATGGTGGAGTACACAGTTTATACATGGATACAAACCACAAGCCACTGGCTGCACGTGCAAACTTGACGGTTTTGACCACCGCCAGATGGGCATTCAGCAGGGGCTGAGAAAGCACCTCCAGTGCATTTACCAAGTTCACAAAACATCCCGGTCCGCCCCAGGCCACACAGGCAGGAGCCATCAGCTGCACGACAGATCCCTCTGCCCTGGCAGGTGCACGTCTGCTTGCATCCAGCCCCATACCGGTTCTTCTGGCAGGCTGGAAAGGCAAAAAGAGGAAAGAGAGGGACCACGCATTACATTGCCATCTAAAGGGCGCAGAGTGGTGCAGTTGCACCACCTTTCATTCCTGGTCCACCCAAATGTTTAAAGCCAAGCGCCTGGCAGCAGCAGCAGCATTTCTAGTCAGGCAGCACTGAGGGAAACAATTAACTTCATGGCTCATTATAATCTATCTGATTTCTTCTAAACTCTTTATTCCACAGGCGTTAATGACCATTTTAATGGTTTTGAATGGTTCCACTAATCAAGCTATACCATCTTCTGCAATTCTGCTGTCTGTTAGCTACTCCTGGAAATGTAGGTCCTATTTCATAGCCCTGCAGACTGTTTTTAACTCTAGGCAGAAACATTAACTCAGGTATGGAAAACGTCAATCAGGTGAACATTAACTCAGATGCAAAAATAATGTTCAGTAACTAATGTTCAGTGAAGCCTTGGATGTACTGTCAAGATGCTCAAGAAGGCTTAATTTTATCTTATGAATCTGAAAGATAGATGTACATTTAATTCTAATGACTACAGAACTAATGAAAAAAACCTTTTGATTATTTTGCCTAGTTTGTTGTAGTTTCATAATAATATATGATATAGCAAATTAACATTCCAATGAATTCACATTCCAATGAAAGTTTTTTCTTTTCACTTAAGCTGCATAATATAGCCCTAACCTCTAGGCTGTATGCGGTAGTGCGTTACTTCGACCCAGCTCTGCGGCATCTGTATAGAATGGGTATTTCTACGGCCTTCAATCAGCTATTAGATAAAAGCACCAAAAAAGCCCCACTAAAGCACCCAATCTATACAGATGTGGGGCAAGCCGGGTCCAACTAATGTGCTGCTCTTCTAGGCATGTGCTGGGCTTGGCACAGAAGTGTGCCAAATTTAAAGCAAAGCACTGTTTTTGGTTTTTTTTAATGTCTGCAAGCAGCCCTAGAATATTAGTAAAGCTTTTAGGGGTTTTTTTTAACCAGAGAAAATGGGTGCTCTGTTATATGTGATGACGCACCCCCCCAACTGCACCCCACCTTTTCAAAATCTTAGATCCACCCATGCTGTGATCCAGCCCATCCTGCATGAATGGAGAGAGCTTCAGAGAAGCCAGCTTGTGCCTCATACATGTTATTAAACAGCACAGATGCTCGCGATTACCTTGCTCACATCTGGGACCAGTTCTTCCTGCTGGACAAATGCAGGTGCCTGTCACAGGATGGCAGGTCGCTCCTTGTCCGCAGGAGCAGAGCTGCGCGCAGTTCTTGCCATAGCGACCAGCAGGGCAGCCTATGGGAAGAGGAGCAGCTACTTGCCTTAGAAGGTGGTGACTCTAATGCAAGAGCATGCCTGGAAGTGGACTACAGTCTGGAAAGGGAGGACTAGGGTTAAGCCTGCAGGGATGGTGACTGGGGGTAGAGCAGTAGGACAAGGAATAAGAGTTCTTAGGCTCTTTGGTGACTGTGGAAAAACTGAAACAAGAGTAATCTAGCCAGTGCTCACTGCTCATGCTAAAACCTTCACCTGGGCAGTAGCCAATACTTGGTGCAGTACTCTCCATTTGCTGCTTAAGAGAGATGCTCTGCCTGTGGGGTTTTTGGGTGGTGCCTTGCAGCCTAAGTTCTGCTGTTTTGTGAAGGGCTGAGGTACACACAGGCTACATGAGCCTGGCTCCTAAGGCAGCTGCACAAGCAGCTCATGCCGGGATTCAGGGCTGGGTCTGAGGTTTGCTTGCGTACTCACTGATGCTGCAGTCAGCTCCCATGTACCCCGCCAGACAATGACAGGCCCCGGTGGTGGTTGCGCAGTGACCCTCATTCTTACACTGGCACTGCCTCTCGCAGTTGGAGCCGTACCATCCTGGCGAACACCCTAGGAAAGGGAAAAAAGGAACCAAGGCTTGGAAGGAAGCAATAAAGCCCTGACATGGGGAGCAGATGCCACAAGCACTGATGTACACTGTGCACAGGCCTCTCAACCTTTGTTATTAAGCATTAGGCCAGTAAAGGACCCAAGATTTCTTAGGTCCATTTGCAGGCAGCTGGCAGGCCATGTGGTCTGCCAATTCACATGCCAGTGCAAGAGTTATTCTACCAGTTGCTGAGCCCAGCTGACGTGCTGGTCGAAAGAAATATAAATCAGGAAAATGTGTCAGCCAACACACTTCCTTCCCTATGCAGAGACACAAGACCATGAGAAGGCAGTTTCCTGGTTATGTGAAGCGAGACAGTGACAGTTCCCTGTACAGAAATCACGCGGTGAGACAAATCGATACATTCTGCGGACAAGCTCAGGCACAACAGCCAGCTGGGATTTCAGGGAACCAGGTCTTCCAAAGAGTGTTCATAAAGGAGTGAAATGCTCTCACTGGACACCAGTAGGTGTTGTGAAAGACAAATCATTTTGCACAGCAGCTGAAGCTGCCTCCTCCTCCCTACACTTGTAGATTTAGCACAGAAAGCAAAGCACAGAGCATGAGACAGCGCTGACAGCTCTTAGGTGCTGGCTGCCTAAAAACAGCCCCATTTCACATTTTATCCCTGGTTAGCTAAATCTACAGAAATACGACAAGCAAGCAATTCGGTCCCCGTGGTCCCAAAAGGGCTCCCACAGAAACGTTACTTCTGCAGTGGAAATACGTTTTTAAAAATCGCTGCGTGTAAAGTTTTGAGCAAAATAAAATGCTCATAAAATGGGCAGGGACATTTCTCAATGCTTCAGCAGTGTGCATGTCTCACTGTCCTGCCTCCAGCTAGGCAGGCAAAAGGAGATTGTGACGGCCCATCTACCTTGCTCCATGGCAGACAAAGACTGATCCAAGGGGCTCTGCTCTTAGGGGAAAACAACGGGGAAAAATGCTTCTGCTGAAAATGCTGATATCCCCACAATTCAGCTGGGAAATGTTTGAGCCTGCTACTTGTGTCCCTGAAAATGGTTTTTGATTAAACATACTGACAGCCCCTGAGTGATCGAGACAGAGAGAATGCACAGGTCAGGGTATGCACGTGACTCTGTATGTAGGTGTGAGCCTGAGGGGCAGTGCTGGGTTTCACTGTAGAGGGTCAAAGGCATCAGGACACGTGTACTCAGACAGCATCACCTTCCCATGAGAAGATCTGGGATATGTTTAAAAAAAAATCTGGGCTCAGTTGCCCCCAGGCTTTGCTGAGTTCCAGCCTTGACTAATACCTATGGCTTCAGAGGGTTTCCTCTCTTCTGCCTAATTCAATGTGAATGCTACATGGGGAACTTCCTTCTGGCACCGGGACACCAGCTTCTGCCCCAGGAACCCTTATTACAGCAAGAACAACAGCATCTCTGGCACCCTGCCCCCTTGCAGAGATTATCTCTCACTTTTAAAATGCACCCAACAAAATGTAGAGCAAACTCACGGAGCTGGCACCGGGGGCCGTGATAACCTGGAGCACAGACACACTCCCCAGTGATGGGGTCACAGTCCTGGTTTGCACCAGGGCAGTGGCAGACCTGAGCACAGTTCACCCCAAAGGTCCCAGGCAGACAGGCTGTAGGAGAACAGAGACAACAGAGCATTATTATGAAGAAGCACACTCTTCCCTCTCTTCCACCAGAGGAAAGTGTATTCTGGGGAGGGAGGACAGGACAGGATGGGACACAACATTGCTTTTGGAAGGAGCATGGGCACAGCTGCTAGGGATACAGTGTTGGGGACACAGAGATGGCCTTTGCTATCACATATCCACACACATGCGGGAAAATGTGCTTCCATGCCTCCGGCTCTCTGACTTGTTCATACACACAGGAGTTGCATCTTTTTCTGTTCCCCTGCAAAGACCATGGAGGGAGTAGGCACCTTGAACTTCTCATTGGCACCCTTTGCTGTAGCACAATCATGCAGACATGCACTGCCTGCGAAAGGCTATACTGCTCTTTGGCAAAGCATGGTGCTGGCTTCTCAGCAACCAATGATTGACCCGCCCAGCTCCCAATCCCTGCCGGGAGCTGCAGTGGGACTGTTCTCTTCTCCGTACATCGCTCGCATCCATGGCCTGTGAATCCTGGTGGGCAGCCACACTGGCCAGTGATGTGATTGCAGGGAGTTCCTGGGGGACAGCTACAGTGGCCAGCGCAGTCCTTCCCAAATGACCCAGGCAGGCAGGCTGTTGGAAGCAAGACAGGGGAGAAGTCACAGCAGGAGTCATACATGTTCTTGCTAGCACCTACAAGCAGCAGCAGGTCCTGGGCTGATGCTAAGGTCCTGGGCTAAAACATTACTGCTTTAGTGGGATGTTGTGAGACACACTGTCCCCCAGTTGGACAGCTCCTGTACAAGGAGATGGATGGTAGGAAGGGGATGCCTCCATTAGCAACCAAATCTGAGGGCTTCTCTGAGCCATCTCCCATCCACCTTCCCTTTCTTACGCAGACACCAGAGGCAAGCAGGGGCATGGACAGCAGGGGCAATGGCAGTGCCAGCTGCCTGGACTGGGAGGGATGATGTACCAAAGGGGTGCAGGGCAGCTGTGACTCTTTGGGTCTGTGGCCCATCTGCTAGGGTGCCTGCCAGATCCCATGACCACCCAGTGGGCAGAGGAGAGTAAGGGAGGGGGGAGTGGTCTCTGGGGAATGTGCTGAGCTCAAACTCCTTCAGCAATCACAGAATGGGCTGCATTTGTCACAGCAACTCAGCGGTAAAACCCACCCTGGAGAACCCCTCGCTAATCCCCAAAGCCAACTAGCACCACTCAGGGCCAGATCCTATTCCACCTCTTAGGCACTTCAGTGCAATCCTGTTCCACCTTGCTTGAGTCCAAAACTGGTTAACTCATCTGACAGTAACAGGTCATCAGCTCTGCCTTGAGACTGAGTGCCATCAGGCAGTGAGGAAGAGGCAGACCCACCTGCCTTTGGCAGTCATCATCTGCCAGATCCTGAACCTGGCTGCAATAGCATCACACTTAGGCACTGAGGAGGTGGAGCAGGATCTGCCCCTTGTTCTTTAAATCTAGAGAAATCAGGCGTTTTCCCAATTCTTTTCCTGCTCTTGTGTTTCAGCTGAGCAAGACAAAGAACAGAAGCAGGCAAGACCCCTTGAGCAGCAATGTTTAACAATGAAGGGAACATCTCTCACCTCTCTCGCAGTGCTGGCCCCGCCAGCCCCTGGGACAGTCACAAACACCGGTGACGGGATGGCAAGAGGCTCCATCCCCACAATCACACTCCTCCTCACAGTGTTCGCCAAACGTGCCTCTGGGGCAAGCTGCAGAGATTCAGGGAGGGAGGGAGACGGGTCAGTGGGCAGGGAGGTGCGGCAGGACGAGCGCGTCTGGCTGAGACGCAGCCCGAGCCAATTCAAACCTTGTTCTCACCACATGAGCTACACTGCCTGTTTATTTAATGTCTCTTTCATTTGCTACAGTCAGGGGGCGGGTTTTGTGTTTCACTGGAAGTTGTGGCAGCTCAGAAGGGACTTGTCAGCCTGCAGAGCTGGCTGAGAAGAGCGACTCTCATGCTGGGAACAGGATCAAATGCAGCAAACCCAAGCACTTATTTCTTCCTGATCGTGGTGACGAAAGGCACCAGACTGACCGCTCTGGAGACTGGGGTTCTTCATTCATCCCACAACAGGAGGGCTGGCACTTGTAACACCACACGCAGCCCTTGCCAGGCTTCCCAGCACTGCCCAGCATATGCGTGACAGGATGCCTGTGCCTCAGGAATGAGTGTTTGATTTCTGCAGCCTTGTCCAGGCTTGGCCTCTTGGCTGAGCCCCGCAGCTAGAGAGCCAGACTGAACCGTCCAGATGGCTGTTCACCTGTCCCAATGGGAACATATCCATTGGGACCAAATGCATTTCACACAGGCCACTGAACAGTCATCTGACAGTTAAATCTGTGCAACCAGGTTTCACAACAACTGTTCAATAATGGGAAGCACTCACGAAGAAGAAACACCATCGCTGCATTATACAAGCAACCACATAAAGACCTAACCTGTCCATTTACTGTGGAGGAACTGACAGTCAGCACAGGTCTACTGAAACATGGGAAGGCAGCAGGAGTAGACGGTGTACATGATATGAAGCAGACCTTTCCCATCTGTCTGGTCCTGAGACCTGGTACAACACGTGGGACCCCTTGCAAGGCAATGGCTCCTTGATCTGTTCGATGTATGCATGATGACTAAACAAATGCCATCAGTATGGAGGAAGGGTCATAGCTCTTCCCAAATCAGGGAAAGACCTTTCATCACCAAAAAGTTATAGACTGATCTCCCTCCTCAGCATCACCTACAAACCCTATGAACATCTTATCCTGCAACGAATTTTACCCTTGGTAGATTCCAAACTTACATGAGACCAAGCAAGTCAATTCTGTGCAGACCAAGTACTAACCCTCACACAGCATATCAAAGATGCTTTCCAACAGAAGTTGATCACCTTCCACCAGAAGTTTGTTGACCTATCTGCTGCATACAATACTATCCAACACCAGATCATGATCCATAAACTATGCCTTATGACTAACGACTTAGATCTAAGCCAGACCATCTTGCAGAACAGGTGCTTTTATGTGGAACTAAATGGCCAGAAAAGTAGATGGCAGTCCCCAAAGAATGGCTTACCACAAGGCACTGTGCTCGTCACACTTTTACTCAACATCTACATTAATGATCAGCCTCTTTCTGCCAAATATCAGCATTTCATCCATGCTGACGATCTCCGCGTTACCAGAGAGAAGAAGAATTTTGAGGACACAGAGAAGATCCTGGAGAGGGCACTGAACAAGATGTCAGATTATTATCTAAACAGTTTATCTCAAACTCAACCCTGGCAAAACTCAAATCTCAGCTTTCCATCTGAGAAACCAGGATGAGGAATGACACCTAAACGTCACCTGGGGTGACCAGAGTCTTGAACATCAAAAAACCTCGTCTACTTCAGGGTAACACTGGACCATATACCTTGCTATAAAAAAGCATATATTAAATATCAAAGCTAAGGTCAACACATGAAGCAACATTCTGCGTAAGCTTGCAAATTCCAAGTGGGGAGCACATCCATCCACCCTATGCACCACTGCCGTAGCTCTTTGTTTCTCTGTGGCTGAATATACCTATGCCACCTGGGGACACTCAAGTCACAGTAAACACACTGACACCACCCTCAGTGATACATGTACAATTATAACAGGCTGCTTAAAACCCACCCCTGTTCCCTGCCTCTACGCACTATCTGGCATAGCACTCCCTTATATCAGGAGGAAAGTAGCAGGCAACACTGACTGGCAGGTACAAGAGTCAGATGACCACCACCCATTATATGGACATGAACCAGTGCACCGTCATCTCTCATCGAGAAATACGTTTTTGTCCTCTACCGCACCATTGACCACATCACCAGAATCAGCCAGAACTACCCTCTGGCAAAAACAATAAGATAGACTAGGCAATAAAGCTGTTGAATAGAGCTGGTGAGGAATTACTCTGAGTGAGGAGTTAGGATCCGACTCCAAGTACAAATGGCATACGTGGCAGAGCCAGAACAGACTGAGAGTGGGTCTCAGAAGATGCAACTTTCTCATGAAATCGAGGGGCCTCTATGTAACCAACCAATGTGTTTGTCAGGAGAAGCAAACCATGGATCATCTGCTGAGATTCCCTGTAGCATCACAATGCTCCCCACAAGATATAGCAACACCAACAAGGGAGGAAAGAGCTTATTCAGGCAGGAAGTCGGGGAAAAAGGAAGCTGTAAGCAAAGCATGCTGTTTCTGCATAAACAGTCCTCCGTGGCTCGTTTGGCGTAAAAGTCACCCTCTCTAGCACTGCTAAATGTTTTTGGAAGTGTTATTCCTTTGCACTAGTTAGCAAAAGTTGGATGCCAGGATAGCCTCATTACAATGAGGGCTCTTTAGCAACAAGGGCTACAATGTCCAGCTTTCCTGTTCCTGCTGCTGTCAGGGAAGAAGGAAGAAGTTGGTTCTTACAGCAGATGCCACGCATGTTGCTTGAATTTTAGAGATTCATTGCCCAAATGTATAACTGTACACTCAACATGCAATTACCCTGGCTGAGTTCAGCACCTACACATGCAAATGACAATAGGTTAGTTTTGCCCATGCAGTGGCTGTAATGAGGCATAAACAGGGCACATCATTATGCACATTTTGCACGTATCTTTCAACATCTGTGCTTTCTAAAAACATGGCCCTAAAAAGAAGCCAAGTGAGGGATTCTGAACTTTGTCAAGAACGGAATAGGGTAGCAGCAGATGGAAACTGCTGGGGTTTTAAATTGGAATGACTGTGTAGGCTGAAATTCACTGGCATGTAGGAAACTCTGCCTTCAGAGAAGCAGAGAAAGTCTTGAATAGTTTCACTGCAAATTACTGCTCCAGTTTGAGTGACCCATTGCTCAGACTTACCCTATGAAAAGGAGTGACTTGACCTGTGAAAGGTTCTGTGAACACCATTCTTGATTGATAGCGCTGTGCCAGGACCCAGGCAGGGGGTGAAATGCACTCGGAGGCTCAGCTACAATCAGGGTGCCTGCCAGCTCCCCAAAATGGTGGCTCCTAAAGTGAGCTGTGCGGTTCATGTTACAGTATTTAAGGTTGCATTGAGGGCATGCCAAGCCCACTCAAACCTCTATATGGCAAAGATCTCATTATCTGCTTTTCTCTTCATACAGAAGAACCAGATGGCTAAGAGCCAATGCAAGCACAAGAAGGTAACAAACAGGCTGGCTACAGAACAGTGCAAGCCTTTTAAATCTTGTGCTGAGAGCTTGCTTCTGCAGATAGTTTTCTTGTGCACTAACAGGAAGGATAAGTAGAACAATACCCTGGCACTGCCAGTTGTGATTTCCATCAGAATACCACATCCAGGCCTGGAAAAAACCTGAAATAAATTTAACAGGCAACATTCAAACTCAGGCTTGGCCCTGACATACATTGGCTCAATCTTTCAGCTAAGGAGATGAGCACAATTCCACTCAGCAGAGCATTCAATACTCCATTAGGAGATGGCTGAAGAGCTCCTGAAGGCTTGGGTCCAACTGGGATCCAAAACCCTTACTGTTTCCTTTAGCATTCAGTTTGGCTACCTCATGAGGATGCATCCTGTTTTTGCTAAAGTCAGAAATTGCTCCAAACTGCCCTGCTTAGAGCAAAGAGGTGCCTGGAACGGGAAAGCTGTGTTCACTTCTTCTTTAACAAAAGTAAAGTGGCACCAAAAGGGTTCAGAGACAAAAAGCAGAGACCTGGAAAGGGCTTCTGTGCAAAGGGATGCTGAGAGGGAACAGGTCTCCATTTCCTAGAAGGAGAAATGCCTGGTATAAATGTCTCAGGCATACCGCAGATGAAAGTGTGACTGCAGCATGGACAGCCATGCCTGTGTTGGCTTTAATCTAGCTTACCTGGGTAACTCCAGCAGCTGAGACAAGGTGGCCACAGACTTCAGCATGGACCAACAAGCTAAGTACACACCTATTGTGTGCACTTAGTTCCACTGCCTTGTACAGCTTGCACGGATGGCCCCTCCAACCCATCTTTGCTGCCACGGTTATCAGTGCTTGCTGGATTAAAGGTAGCTCAGGATGCCTACCACTGCAGAGCAGGATGTTGATGAAAGCAGCGGCACACCCACAAGAGGAGACAGACAAGGTTTCCCAGCTTGGCAAAGGCCCAACAGCTCTTAAGAGCCACCTGACCTTAGTCCCACATGGAGAAATGTTCCAGTGATGTCACGCTACAAGTCACAGCCTGCTCCTTGCTAGCAACCCAGGGAACAAATGCAACAACATACCCATAATGCCAGCAAGAGCTCAGACCCAAACATTTCCCTCCCGCCTTGGAAGTGCCAGGGCTTATCCTCAGAATGCTGCTGAGGGGGGGATGGAGAGCTGCCAAGACCCCTTGAAAGGGGAAGAAACTGGGGGTGGATTTTCTGGTACATGATCCAACCCCTGAGGCTCCCCTTTCTAAAACCAGCAGCCCTTTCAACACGACCTCATTGCAAAGGGATTGCCAGGGTATTTATTACAGCGGAAGATAAGGTGAGTACAAGAGCCTGCAAAACACCAGACCTAATTACTGGCTGAGGCTTTGAATTCTTGCCAAGCATTTAGGGCCTATGCACTGGTGCCAGAAGCAGAGAGACACAGAAGTGGCGGGTGGGGGAGAGTAGGTAAAGCTAGAGTGCCAACAGCTATTCCATTCGGGGGTTAAGGGGAAGTCTTCCTGCAGCTTGTCTGCTCTGCCCCTTTTTCTAGGCTGCCCACAGCTCATACAGGAGCTGGGGCATGGCCTATGGCCCCAGACAACCCACAGGCCTGTTACTCTCCTGCCATTTTGTCAGTGACTTGAGTAGGAACAGGTTACACATTCATGCAGTAAGTGTGTAAGGAAGGAGCTGAGCTGCACAGTGCTGAGAACATGCCCAGCACTTTGGTTCTGTTCAGGTTCGAAGGGTAGCGAAGAGCACAGCAAAGCAAAACAAGTCTATGCAGATAAACCTATGGCACCTACAAGTTTCCCCTAGAGCTCTGCAAGCCAAAGCTGGAGCCTTTTGTTTACTCAAAAATTTCCTGGCACCTAGAATGAGCGCACGATGGAAAGTATGTGCTACATTAGGCAGGAAGGCCTTGTGCTGACTTTGTATAGCAAAGCAGCTTTGTGTTTTCTTAAAACAGTTACTTAGTCTTTCCTGACTCTTGGAAAGGCTCTGTGTGGCATCTGGGGCTTGTTCAGCATGAACAGCTCACTCTGGTCTAGGGGACCAGGCCCATAAGCAAAAGCTATCTTGCACTTACGGCTCTCACACTTGGCACCGGTCCAGCCAGCCTGGCAGAAGCAGTGGCCTGTCTGACGGTCACACAGCCCCCCATTGTGGCACTCACAGCTCTGCCGGCAATCCATCCCGTACTGCCCTTGGGCACAATCTGGGGGAAGGCAGAGAAATGACAGAGATGGCATTAGAAACAGAGCGTGACAGGGACATAACTCACATATGCCAACAAGCAACTACTCTTCAGAGAAGGAAAGGAAAAGAAAGGAAAGGGAAAGTGTGGCTTTATCCACTATGGAGTCTACTCTTATTACCAGGTGGCTGTACGACTTGAAGCCACTGGCCCATGAAGCTCTAGCTCCACAGGCTGCTCTGCTCTCGGGTGCAGTTTCAGTATGGTCTAGGCCACAGAAACCACAAACCCTTAAGGGCTCATTTGGGTTGGTTGTGGCAGGTCCTGCACACTCCAGCATCAAAACCATTGGCTACATAGTTCAAAAGGTGCCAGAACTGTGTATTTTTGCTTTTTCACTGGAAATGTGGAATTCACTCCCATCTTTGTGACATTTTAAGGCAGGCACAGCTCAGACCACATTCCCTGAAAGCCCACAAAGCTGCTTGCCATTTCCTGCTGCCAAATGACCACTTAACTTGCAGTTTCAGGGCATGAGCTTGACTAAAGTGAAATGAAGGAAATGCTCCTGGGAATGGGACAAGCTTGCAACAATTCTCCGCAGGTTCAGAGTCACTTCAGGCTCCTCCGCTTTGGGACTCACTCACCCAGCTCACATGCCAGTCCGGTCCATCCTTCAGGGCATGTACAGCGCCCCGAGACCGGGTTACAGGTCCCACCATTCTGACAGAGACAACGTTGGTGGCAGCTGGCTCCATAGAAACCCTGTGGGCATGCTGGGGAGAGATCAGGACATAACTCAAAGTCAGGAAACAGATGTCGGTACTGGTGTTTCAGTGTAAACGGTCAAACCTGCAGACAGCATGTGGGGGTTGGGAGGCAGAAGCCATATGCGAAATTAAATCACTGTAGCTAGTGGCAAGAAAATGACCCAGTAAGTCCTAGATTCCAGACTGTGCCGCCTCACCAGGAGACTTTATCACATAAGCCTTTCAGACAAAGTGCCTCATGCCAAAGGCACTGCTCTGGGGAGGGAAGCAAACACCACAGCAGTGCACAGGCCACAGAAATGAAAGTTATTATGTATGCTGGATTTGTCCCGTGCTCTCCCCCCCCTCTGAGAGCTTTACCAGGGCTCCTCATTTACCCACCTTGTGCCCTGATTTCCTGAGCTCTTCTTGATGCCTCCTTTTACCTAGTAGGGAGTCCAGGATGGAACTAAGGAGGGATCAGCTCCATCAATTATAGACGTACCCATGGCCCATCTACCTTGGATAGGCCACGGGACACAAAGGGGCATCTCCCAAGCTCAGCAGGCCTGGATGTATAGATTGGGGATGTGACAGTGGCCTGAGTGTTTGCCAGAGAGCTCACTCTTGCATCATTGTTCTTTCCTGGCCAGGTCTATGACATGGAGCCTTCTTGAGTAATCCAGTAGAACAGGGTGGGGAGAGGGTAGAGTAGACATCTGAGGGATGAAGGACAGGGTGTAGTAGTCCCAGCTGTCTTTGCAGAAGCAAAGCTCAAATTGCTTTCCCATGTGGAGCCCTTTGACTGTGAGATAGGATCTCTTATGCAACCCTGACTGGAAGTCCAGTCTGACTACCCTGCCCTTTCCATTCTGCCCTTCAGGTTTCTTTTAGAGAACCTCTTCTCTGATTAAGGAGGACAGGACTCAGCAAAATGGCACCAGGGACCCGGAATAGTGAAGGTGGGGATGTACATAAACCCTGGCATGCCATCCAGGGAGCTTGGGGAGTCTCAGAAAGACATGGCACTGAAAGCATGTTGGAATATAGGAGATTTATAACTGACTGGAGCCAGGAAGGTGGTTTTGGCTCAGTCACTAAATAACATGCTTTTTAATTCACTCACCAGCTAAATGAAACTCAGCAGAGGCTGCTATGAGCTTGGCTTTTCCACAGGCCAGGCTAAGGAGGGAGTCTTTCATAACAGTACACTTGGAAGAAAAGAGCACTGACACTGAGCTACCTTTGGCCTGCACTCTCCTGCCATGGCAGGGCTGCTAGCAGAGATGTTTGTCATCTCCTTCCACACCCTGCAGTGAGGTCCACAGCTTGTTACTTTATGCTCTGGTGCAAAGGACATGAGCTGGGAAGGCCCAAGCTGGGCTTAGCACCAGCACTAACAGATCCGGTCAGGGGCCATGAAGAAACTAACAGAGATGAGAACTGTCAAGGAAGAGGCTCCCTCGTTATTGGAGGTCCATCACTCAAACGAGGAGGCTAGTGGAATAGGTGGGAATGAGGGGCGTAAGTCACTCAATGGCATGGAAGGCATACACGTGACTTGTGTGCCCTGGAAAGCTTGGCAATATTGAACGTAAAACAAAAGTAGTATGAATGTTGTGCTCACAAATGCTGCTAAATGGGCAGCGGATGCCCTCCGTCTCAGCCTGAAGAATATCTAGCTCTTGCAAACCAGGACAATGCCACTAGACAAACTTTGCTATCCAAGAGTCACAGGCTGTACATCACCACTCACGTGGAAAAGCAGCTTCTCTGTGGCCAGCCTAGCATTCTGGTAAACAGATTACATGCACTACCTAAAGTCTATGTAGTGCTTCACCCGGCAAGGCCCTGATCCAGAAAAAAGCACTTAAGGCACAGGCCTCACAGACCTACTGCCTTGGCCTGGCATGCTTTGTTGGCATAGGGCCCGAGTGCTTAGTGGGCTACAGCACTAAGTCTGATAGAGTTCTGCTATAAAACCATTAGCCAGTGCTAATGGCTGGATGGACTGAGCTGGATGGACTGACACGTGCTGCACAAGCCGATGTGATTTCACTAAGCACTTGGTACCTCCAGCTGCCAAGGTGATCCAAACTACGACCCCAAGCAGAGTGGTTGGCTGATCTGGAGCTTGGATATCCCCACGCTACGAATTCCACAGGGGCTTGGGAGTTTGCTTCCTCAAAGGCAAGTCTTTGATCCTCAGGACAAGAACAAGGGACATCCTGGATTAAAGAGCAAATGTATGCTGCTCTTACCTTGCTGGCAGGTGGCTCCTGTCCATCCAGCTGCACAGAGACACTGCCCACTCATGGGGTCGCAGGAAGCATTGTTGAAGCAGCTGCATAACTGACTGCAGTTCTCCCCATATCTGTTATCCTGACAGGCTGCAGGGAAGCAGACACAAGCATAGCAATTGGGCCACAGGCATTAGTTATACAATCCGGAGTTTTTCTTGGGATTCAGGAATGCAGTTGGTATGGAGAAGTACCAGTAAGCACACCAACAAAGACGTTATGAAGAGGGCTGGCTAGTGGCCAGTGAGAGAGCCCATTCAAGTCTGTGGATTCATGTGTGAGTGATGGAGGGAGAGAGAGTGAGATAACTACTTTATATGGTATTATGGGAAAATAACAACCTTGTTTTATCATGTGGCTGTAGCTTATATCTACAGATTTTATTTTCCCCTCATATTTTTTCAAGTTATCTAATCTATCAGGAAGCTGTTTTGACTGATATCCCCAAACCCTATTGCTATGTGCAATTCTGGGCTCCTAAATAGAGCCATTCAAAATGTTTGGAGTTAAGCAGACATCATTTGCCAAAAGACACCCTGCGACTGAGAGCCTGCTTCAGATAAACACAATTCCACTCCAGGGCCAAAGTGCTGCTAAAGGACTTTGGGCTCCAAGGCTTGGTTAATGGTCTTGCAACAACATATTCTCTGTTGAGGTTTGTGCTTTTTCCTGTTGGCAGTCATGCTGGATGCAGCTCAAAGGCTGACCATCTTGACACTCACATCTCCAGTGCTGGCTGGAGCCTGGCAGTAAAAGGCAAATGTAAAAACATATGTCAAAAATGAGAAAAGCTAATTCCGCACTGTCATGACCCAATGATTGTGTGTGCGCTTCGGCACTGCAGAATTATTTCCCGCCACATGGAGCTTTCTTTGCACAGTGCAATTCTCAGCTGCAGAGAGAAAACCCCGGTGCAGAGGAGTTCCCGCCACCCGTATGTAAATTTGTTTCCCACTATTGGCTGTTTCTAAATTATTCCCACGTGGCGGCTAGCGATTAGCTTGCTAGTCATATAAGAGGTTTGAGCAGTTTCCGCCCAAGTTGTAGAGGACTCCACAACCATCTTGTGGGGACTCTGAGCACACGGCAGAGTAATAGAAACTTTGTGCGTGTCTCAGAGGAGTTCGGCGGCTGATCAACCACCAACCTCTTCCCATCTCGTTCGTTAAATTCTTAAGACGTATCTACGGTTTTGCGTGCTCGTCAAGGGTATCCAGAGCTCTGTTGTGTTTGTTTTGTGGAGCCTAGCAAACTCCGTGCGTGTGTCTTCGGCGGAGCCTAGCAAACTCCACTTGTGTTTGTCTGTAACTGCAACTCAAGAAAGTTTTTCCTGCCTGCACCGCGACCACCTACGGTGTAAGTAAAACAATCTTTAATCAACCACTACGAGTCCGTGCCTAATTCTAGTTCGTCGTGCCAGAGTCCCCGCACTACTGTTGCGGGCTCCCGGCCACAGCCCGCCGCGCGCCCCTGAAAGCCTCGGACCACTCCCGGCCCGCACACGCACTTCCAAGGATTCCCTGGGCTTGGGACATAGGAATTCTCAGGGTGACAGGGCTCCCACTCCCCAGCTGGCACAGCTGTTCTTGGCATTACATCAGAAAGCATAAAAATAAGAATGGAGAGAAGTGATCAAAATAGGAAAAGTCTGATGAAAACGTCAAGCAGACACTGCAAACGTAAGCAAGTGATCCAGAGAGAGAGCTTGGTGGCCGATATCTGCTCCCAAGCTACCCCTGAGACCCCCTCTTCCCACTGCTGCTTAGGCAGCGCATTGAGAATAAAAGATTTCATTACTTCAAGATTTATGTCAAGCTCTTGATTACTTTGGCACGAGTGACAGCACTTACTGATGGGAAGGCAACAGCAACACTTTGTGTGTCACAGACAAACAGCCCTGTATTTTTTGCTCCCCAGTGTTTGTTCTCCTAGAGTAAGTGGTTAACAAGCTGCTGGTGCTTCATGAAAAGGTTTGAAACATGCTCGTGCAGTGACAACTCCTTCCTGGGCAAAATCCAGGTGGAGCAATTACCATTAGCCAGTGTAAATTTCCCCAGCAGTTTCAATCTCATATGGGTTTCTCTGTCACACACACACACACACACACACACACACAGAGTCTATAACCCTACCTGCTGCCTCTCAGTGTGTTGTCAGTCTCAAGCCTGAATAACTGGAAAGCGAGGAAAGCTGGGCTAAGCCCCTAGCCTGGGGTACAGACACATGTAACAGCTATATGACACCAATGTAAGCTGCTTTTAGGAACTTGTGTCTTCATGCTTCTGTAGTGACACAAGTGTGACCAAAACCACAGCCATGTTATACCCCGTTTTATTTGCTAGAGAAGTGTGTAGACATAACAGTTAAATTGTAAAAGCTGATGTGCATAACCTTGGACTTACTCTGGTTACAGCTCAGGCCGAGCCAGCCTGCTGGACAAGTGCAGCGCCCTGTCACGTGATCACAGTGGGCTCCATTCAGACACGGGCAGGTTTCCTGACACTCAAGTCCGTAAAACCCATCAGGGCAGGCTGCAGAAAAAGAAATACCCTGAAAGTTTGCATGAATGTCAGTCTGTACAACAGGGCTGGGCAGGTCCCAGGGCAAGGGCCAGAGCACAGAACAGCTCAGTCTGCTAGTGCAGTCCTGATTTCTGGGGTTTGTAGCATTTCTGGGAGTCATATGTTATGCATGAACTGCTCTAGGAAGCAAGATTAGTTTCCTTATATTACTAGGAACCCATGCCAGCTAACCCATGTGTATCCTGGAGAATGAAGCACTTCTGACTGGTCTGAGCATGGGACCAGGAGCCTGGGCTCTGCTCCTTCCTCTAACTCAGTGGAGGCCAACCTTCCTGGGCAGGCATGCCACAAATTAGCTCTGCTGCACCCTCCCCAAGTGCCACTTCACTCCCCTTCCCCTGCCCAATCTACTGTTTGGCTTTCTGCTTCCTTCCCTGTACTCCCTGCTCGATTTTCTGCTCTGTTTTCTGCTTCTTGCCTGTCTACTGTTGTGCTGCCTGTCCCCTCCCCAATCTGCTGCATGCCACATGCTGAGGCTGCCCAAGCCACTTGTGGCACTTATGCTGTGGGTTGGCCACCCTTGCTCTGACTGTCTCTCTGCCTGTGGGCAATGTGAGACCTATTAACCCCTTTGGGTTTATCATGAGACCAAGACCTGTGCTGCCTCTTTGCACAGGGGGGATTTACCCATTTGTCAGCTGGGAGGAGCCATTCACCCGCTCTGTGCCTCAGTTCTCCCACTGATATACAGCAGATAGCACCCTGTGAAGGGGTGAGGCCTCTTGCTTCTGGGGACCCTGGAAGTCCTTGGCAGGAAGCCATCATGTAAACATGAGGGTCTACAATGTTATTATCCTCATTTGCAGAGCTGGGGGAATGCTTGTTCTCATGCATTCAGCTCTACGGTTTGACCCACCTGTACAGCAAACCCTGACTTCAGGGTTCACTGGTAGGATACATTTTGCATTTCCTAAAAACTTCACATACCCTCCTTCCGCCTTTCTGCCAGACACGAAGGGCTCCAGTTGGCATGGGAACACAGCCAAGTCTAAGGCTTTAGTGGCTTCTTACCTCTGGCTGAGAAACAGGCTCATCTTTTGCCTCCCAGGACTGTGTGACTGTTGGCAGGCTCAGAGCACAAAAAGGCACTCATTTCCTTCTCCTATGGTGTCTGCCATAAATCTACAGCCAAGGCAGCAGCTGGCACTTGGCATCCCTGCTGTAAGGATAGCAGGGCATCCTCGCATGGTTTTCACTCAGGAGGGTCTGATGCAATACCTGCTGTCAAACTCAAACTTAGAGGCTGGCAGTAAAATCTTACGCTGAACTGAAAACTCCTCCTCGTGTCTCGCTCAGCTCAGGACTGAATGTGTTTATTCGAGTGTTTCTCAAGCAAACCAAAGGTTCTTACCGTGCTCACAAAAGGTGCCTCTCCAGCCAGGGCTGCATGTACATGCCCCGCTGACATGGTCACACATGGCTCCATTGTCGCACTGGCAGCGGTGTTGACAGTTCAACCCAAACCATCCTTCAGGACACTCTAGGAAATATAAAACAACCAGAGTTGGCCAGTGCCCTTCCCATCACAGCTATTAGACTGTTGGCTCCAGCCTTGGCAAAGTGACTGTACATGGAAGTTGCCTGCTGTGAGAGCTGCTTGTTTGAAACCAACTGGTGGTCTCTGGCTCACCCCTTGGGGAACAGGTATCTGCATCCCCACACCATCCACTACCACTAGCACCATCCACAAGGATTAGGGAGAAGGCTGGGCACAGAAAAAGAACAAAGTGCCGTCAGCTTGGCTTGCTACTCTCTCCACTTTCAGTGCAGTAGAGAAGCAAAGGCCTTCAGTACCCAGTCTCTACTGTCTCCTCCTCCTACCAGAGAACAATAATACAATGGCTTAAAGCTCCTGCCTCTCTGGCAATTACTAGAATGGCCTAGGGATAACACTCACTCTGGTCACAGTGGGGGCCCATGTAGCCAGCTTCACAGATACACTGCCCTGTCACCAGATTGCAGCTCCCATCACTGTTGCTGCAGTTGCAAGTGTTGGCACAGTCCAGGCCCCAGTGGCCAGCATCACAGGCTGAAACAGAGGAAAGGACACATCCTCATGGCAGTACCCTTCACTTCACTTCCCTCATGGACAAGGACTGTGGGGTCTGGGGATAAGGTGGGGAAGGGGGGTCTTCTCTCATGTCTGCAGTCCCATCAGTGAAGATCCCTGGACAGAGTCCTCAGACTGTGGGAAGGTCTAAAGAGCATAGGTGGTGCATTAAGAAGACACTGCCCAACAGCATTTTGACAGGGTCCAGAACACAAACTGCACCCTACTCAGAAAGGGGGATGAAGGGGATGTGGATAAGCAGGGATAGGCTTACAGGTACAAGAGGTGAGAGGCTCAAAGGGACATTCCCTGGCAGAGGCACAGCACAGACAAGACAAATGAAGGTGAAGGGTGATTAGCTGCAGACAGCTTGATGCATAAAGCAGTTTGCAGCTGTCTTTGCAACAGGCCACAAGACATAGAGGGTACGGTACCTCTTCTACAATTATACCCAGTCCAGCCTGGGGCACAGCTGCATTTCCCTGTCGTGGGGTGGCAGTGACCGTCGTTCCCACAGCTGCATCTCATCTGGCAGCCCTGTCCAAACCAGCCAGCCGGACACACTGCAAGGGCAGAAATACGATACATGCAAGCTGCTGCTATAGCAACGGTGTGGGGCTTACGTGTTACACACACTTATTCCCAAGGGGGTTCTGGAACACACGCACTGGCATTTGCTGCGACTGTCTACTTCCCAAACCCTGCCTGCCCAAGCCTAGGGGCTCCCTCCTGGGCCAACAGGGCATAAGGTCAGCATTCTCTCTGGCATCAGCAGGTCTAATAGGCTGGACAATAAAAAAGATTAAGCTGCTCACCCGTGGGCATTTAAGCTTTTTGATCAAGGTGGTAACCACATTGCAAAGCAGCTCTCTGAGCCGATCAATGGGGCCCAGAAACTGACTCACTGTGTGATGCTGGGCCAAATGCACGACCCCTTTGTGCCTTAGTTTCCAGATGTGATTAAGACACCTCTGGTATCTTGTAGAATCAAAGATGTGTAGGACTGGAGGAGACCAGGGAAGGAGATATGAGGCTATTCAGGCATGCTTTGCACCCCTGGCATGTTCAGTACAAAGTGCAGTAGCAACAGATCACTGTATTGGCTCCTCCCGGCCTAGGTCATACAATTCCTAGTCCACTCCAGTGCAGCTCATTCACCAGGACATGCTAAGAACATGGATGGACTGACAGCACTTACTGTCTTGACAGCGGCTGCCCCTATATCCAGGTGGGCACAGGCAGGCTCCAGTGGCAGGGTCACAGCTGGCACTGTTTTCACACTCAGGGCAGATCTCCTGGCAGCCAACTCCCCAGTGGCCATCAGGGCAGACTGAAACACACATAAAGAAGCAAAAAGGAAGTCAAGCCAGCATTTGTGTACAACTCACAGGGCACAAGGTGCAAGTGATGGGTGGAAGCTTGGCAGCCCCAGAGCTGAAGCATGCTGGGGATTCACAGAGCTGTTGCATTTCTCTGCACAGGCCACTTCCAGAGAACTGCTGAGGGTCCCAGTAGGGGTGGTCACTAAAAGCAACTAGGATGGGCACCCTTTGTCACAAGAAAGTTGCTCAGGGCCCTTGTTCAGCCTGTTTTGCCACTTCTTCTTCCAGCTGCTACAGCTGCTCATCATACCAGTACTCAGAAATGATAGCTGCAAATCACAGAATCATAGAAAATTAGGACTGGAAGGGACTTCAGGAAGCCATCCAGTTTAACCCCCTGCTCAAAGCAGAACCATCCCCAACTAGATCATCCCAGCCAAAGCTTTGTCTAGACAGGTCCTGAAAACTTCCAAGGATGCAAGCAGGTGATACAGCAGCTCTACAAAGGGAAGTTTTAAAACATGAGGGCTTTTCCCCCCTTTCCTCTCTCCCAGGTGCCTGGGGAGGCCCTTCAAACTCATTTGCTTTCAGTGATACTGGCCACTTCATAGTGCTTTGTTGTTTTTCACTTCCAAGCTTTTCCTTTGGATCCCAGAATTCTCAGGAAACTTGAATCCACAGGCAAGTAATGACAAAGCACCAGCACCTAAGAAGATGAGGCTGCATACGAGGCTTTCTGCTTCTGCACCCAGAGCTCAGCAACATCTTAGGCTAAGGGAGGAAGGGAAATGTATAACAAGCGAATGGCAGTGTTAAACTCTCAGAGCTAACCTGAGAAGGCCTCTTCTCCCTCCTGATGCACTCCTTCCAGGGATTTGAACAATGTGACTGCAACAAAACACGTGCTGGAAAATATGCCTGTTTGATTTGAGCGTGTTCTTCCAGATATTCCAGCCCCGGGGTGCTTGCACACCTTGTGTACCCTGCCATGGCACTATTTAAAGGGCCTGGGGAGTCTCTTTGATTGTGTTATTATGACTTAAGTGAAGCTTGTGCTCTTATGATCTGGAGTTGCCTCCTTTCCAGCATGTGGAGCTGGGAAGTGAGTGCACCCATCAGAGCTGCTGGGGTCAGCTACATTTATGACAGTGGAGTCTCTACAAATACCATTATTCTGGGCTGTTCCCATCTGTCTGGAATGCTGCTCCCGTCTTGGCCAAAAACATTCTCTCTGTTCCTGTAGCATCAGGGAGGCCAAACCATTCCACACTGGGATTAGAGAGACATGCATTGTCTCCAAAATGCTTGGTGACATGACCTCCCACACAGCACCGTACGAAACACTAATCAATTCCTGAGCTGACTTCCTGAGTTTACTTTGTTCAGTACATGCATTGGGCACTTCCAGCCTGTTTTCTTGACCCAAGTTTCCTTGAACTGCTTCTCATACTAGACAGGAACAGAACATTTTACAGCACATGCAGATCTTACTCTCACAGCTCCACCAAGCCATGAATCTCACACAGTGCCTCTTCAGAAAGAGCAGAGGGAATGCAGGGGGATTTGCCAGAGACTGCACAGTGACTGATTCCAGCCACATCCACTAACGTAGAACAGGATCTGCTCCAGCATCTTGGAGATGTCACTCTACCGTGCTGCATCTCTGGTAGTGAACACTAATGATGCAGCAGCTGGGCCTGTAACCACCAGGCAACTGAAGCACAGCATCAAACACTCAATGGACAAACCATAAGCAGGGTCTGTGCTTCTTGACCTTGTCAGGGCCTTTCTGTGAGCACTTTCTGCAGGATGCTGACTACTATCCATTCTCTGAGGCCAACAGGGACTGTAAAAGTGCATCACTGTACAAATGGGCAGCTAAACACTTCCTTTTCTTGTGCACTGAAATACATTCACTTTCTTGCACACTTTATACAAAACTTGCACTCCTAAGCCTCCAGGGAGGGTAAGAGACCTGAGGGCTGCATGTCCTTTTAAGGGCAGGAGGCCATACCCTTTCGGTTCCACTCACCTCCAGAGCTTTCTGAGAGGCAGGATAGAGATGGCAACTCAGGTAGGCTCAAGCAAGCAAGGAGGGAAGAACTAGTGTTGGACAGCTCTCAGCAGAAGGCAGGGATGTGTCCGAGTAGAGAAAAGCCTACCAGACTGGTCCTGGAAAGAAGCCTGCCAGGTCTGGGAGGTAAAGCCAGAGGCCCTGGTAAGTTTGGGCAAAGCTGGTCCATAAAGCTTCTGAGCACTACAAAGTCTGGGAAAGGAGCCCTGAGAAGGCTTTGGGAGAGATATAGGGGTGTAGGTTGCAGCCGTGTTGGTCTAAGGACATAGGCAGACAAGAAGGTTCTTTGGGTGAATCTGATATCTTTTATTAGACCAATTTAAATCGTTGGAGAACAATTTTTAAGCAAGCTTTCGGGTTCAAAAACTTGCTTGCTTAAAAATCGTTCTCCAACTATTTAAGTTGAGGAGTCAGTCCTGAGGAGGGCAGTGTGGGGAGCTAGCAAGCTGTAGGATTGTGCTAGACCACAAGGAAAGACAAGGGTCACGCATAGGGCCACAGGAACCAACTGGAGATGTAAGGGACTCCAGTAGACAATGGGAGTGGTGCAACCTGCCTGATGACATCCAGACCATAGTGGATTCTTCTCAGGAGCAAATGATAGATACCTGAGTGCTATTCTGATTTCACTCCAATATGCTCTCTTGGCTCTGGCTCTTAACTCATGCTGGTAAGGTCTGAACTGCTCCTTGGTAAGGAACAATGTTTTTGGCAAATGATCTCCATTCACGCATGTGCACTGCTAGACAAAACACTTTGCTCAGAATTTCTGGAATGTGCAATCCCTTCCAAAAAGCTGAGAAGCGCTCATGCTGGGACAAATGTCTTTGCCCAATAGATCCCAAGTCCCTCTGATGGCTGAAGGTAGCCACATTCAAAACATATATAAAGTGTTCTACATTCCTGCATGCTCCTTACATCCAAGAGCTCGACTGAGCAGTAAGAGATTTAAGCATGACTAATCTCTCCCAGCTGCTGTAATATCCCACAAAAATGTAAACCTTTAGCTTTCTTTTCACCGGGGGGGTCTTTGGTTTTTCAGCACTTAAAGGGTTAGATGGTGAGAGCAATAAAAAATACATGCCTGAAATAGAAAAAACTCCTTTGCTGTGTCACTGAAAGCCTACAGTGCGACAGCTAGAAACCCAAATCACATCTCAGCCCCTTAAGAAATGTTTTACACTTTATTCAGTTTCAGTGAGGGATCTGGGGTTGCTGGTTTGAACTGCCTATATCTTGTACCCTGAAATAAAGATGCAGAGTGTGAGTATGACTTCCATGGAAAAGAAGCTGCTGGAAGAGATTAGCATTAGAATGTAACAAAAATAAAAGCCTGTCTTGACTTTCTCTCTTTCCCGTAGTTTTCTTACCTCTGCCACAGTCATGTCCTGTCTTGCCAGGCAGGCAGCGGCACTTCCCAGTGGCTTGATCACAAGGAGAACCCCCGCAGGAGCAGGACTGCAAACAGTTAACACCAAACTTCCCTTCAGGGCATCCTGCATTTAAAATAACAGAGCAGACACCCCATGTCACCCTGATGCATTCCTCAACAGGAAGGATCTTGGCCATTGGCAGCTCAGATCCATGCCATAGCCAAGGCATCACACGTCTACACCTTAATGCTGTGGGCCAAAGTGTAGCTGTGCCCCACAAGTTCAGAGGGGAAGCAGTGTCCCAAGCCCAGAGCTGTGGTGCCTGGATAGCAGGCTGCTGAAAAGCACTGGGCAATGGAACAAGACGGACTCCACCAGTGCTGTTGAAGGTATCAGAGAAAGCAGGCATCAGTGGGCATGGGTGCAACTACTCAACTCCACACCCCAGTTCCCACCCCTCAAGCAGGGGCCTGTGCTATGGAGGCAGCACAGACATTTCCCAGAACCACACCTTCTGTTTCTTGTTTGAAAACAGCTTTTGTTGCTTGCCTGGCCCACACCTATCTCTTCAGGTAAGACTCCTGTGTAAATGGGGTCTAATGTCAAACTGGATTGTAGGGTTCAGATCAGAGAGATCTAGATAAATTGGAGGATTGGACCAAAGGAAATCTCATGAGGTTCAATAAGGAGAAGTGCAAAGTCCTGCACTTAGGATGGAACAATCCCATGCACCAGTACAGCCTAGGGACTGACTGGCTGGGCAGCAGCTCTGCAGAAAATGCCAGAAGAGGCACTGCATTAGTTTGACCTGGTTCACCCAGCATCTGGATAGATTGAATGCTTCAGCGGGGCTTTTGGGGACTTTTATCTAATAGTTGATTGAGTCAGCTCTTAGATAAAAGTGCCAAAAATCCCTGCTGAAGCATTCAATCTACATGGATGCTGGGGAGCCGGGTCAAACTAATACTCTTCCTTTTCTGGTAAAGCATTGTTTTTTTTCCCCTCCACATCTGTCAGCAGCTGTAGTGATACAAATGAGATATATTGCTTTAGCTACGGCCCTGAGTTAAACTGGGCTAAAGTTGGAGTGGCATGGCTAAAGAATCAGGCAGAAACTGTTACATTGTAACATCTCACATCAGTACCCTTCCTTTGGAAGAAAAGAAGAGAGATCCCAACCTATTCATTGCTCCAGACATCAGTAAAGGATTGGGAAAAGGATGTCCATGTGCCTGTTTCCCTGTTTGTCTTCCTGTAGTAGTGAAGAGGTGGCCCTGTCCACAAGGGACAGCTGAACTCAAAGCAATGACAAGAGGTGTTGAGCATCAGAGGAATAAGCAGTTTTCATTTCCTCCACTTGCTGTGTGAGGAGGAGGAGGACATGTGAAAGCTTGGCTCTGCCTTTTTTTTAAAAGCCAAGTTCCACACAGGCTGAGTGCCTTCAAAACGAAGACCCTTCATATCCTACTTGAGTCTCTGCTGAGAGCTCCAGGCTTCTAGTGCTTTTGCTCATAGGCCCCAGGATTTCTTTAGATTCATAGATTCATAGATGTTAGGGTCGGAAGGGACCTCAATAGATCATCGAGTCCGACCCCCTGCATAAGCAGG
>NW_005841851.1:5107135-5110307 GCF_000455745.1 Alligator sinensis
ACCATGACTCTCTGGGTGCGACCCTCCAGCCAATTTGCCACCCACTGGACTGTGTAGTCATCCAAGTCACAGCCTCTTAACTTGTTCACCAGTATGGGGTGGGATACTGTATCGAAGGCCTTCCTGAAGTCTAAGTATACGACATGCACCCCTCCTCCCGTGTCCAGGCGTTTCGTAACCTGGTCATAAAAAGAGACTAGATTGGTCAGGCATGATCTGCCTGCCACGAACCCGTGCTGGTTTCCCCTCAGCATAATTTGTCCTGCCGGGCTCTCACAAATGTGAGCCTTGATAATTTTTTCAAAGACTTTGCCAAGGATGGAGGTGAGACTGACTGGCCTATAGTTGCCCGGGTCCTCCTTCCTCCCCTTTTTGAAAATGGGGACCACGTTGGCCCTTTTCCGGTCCTCCGGGACTTGGCCTGTGCGCCACGAGCTTTCAAATATTCCCGCCAGTGGCTCTGCAATGATGTCGGCCAGTGCCTTCAGCACCCTCGGATGGAGCTCATCCGGGCCTGCCGACTTAAAGGCATCCAGTTCTTCAGCGTTATAGACACATGGATGATCTCAAAGGATGGAGGAAGATATTTGCTCCTCCTCTCACAGATTTAAAGCAACATGACAGAGTTTTCTGGTGTTCCTCCTCTCTGTTAATTGGAGGCAGATGTTGGTCTTCACCCTCTAATGGTTTCCAGACAAACAAGAATCAAGAGCCCGCTATTTCTATAGAAATATTTGTGTTATTTCCTGTGACTCTTCCCCATGGGCTTCAGTTCCTTTTCTATTCTTTGGAAAAACCCACTCAGTTGAGACTGCCAGTCCCTTGAGAAAGCTCAGTGACTCTGGAGACAGCACAATCCTCTGCCACGTGGAAGACCTGACCTCTGGAAGGACTTCTGCATCCAAGGTTACTGGATGCTAGGAACCTGGTGGGGAAGCATAAATGTGGCTGAGGTTCCCTGTATCCATCCCCAACAGACTCACAAAGCTCTTCTAGGATGTGTCTTGGCAAAAGCATGCACAAAAGTTAACATAAATTTACGTAATGTGTCTAGTCAAAGCATGTAAGTTAGCAACACCCAGAAAAGGGCCTTGGCATTACACAAGGGTAAAAAGGTTGCAGGCAGATTATACAAATCCTTCAATCAAAGGGCAGCCTATAAAACAAAGAGGAGAGAAGGATTCCTGAGAATTCGGTGGCACTGGCATTTGGTCTTTCCATTGGAAGTATCCTCAATTAGGATGGGGGACACAACCATTACACTGACAGTCAGTCAGTGTTGGGCAAGTCTCGCATGGCTCAGCAGCTCAATCCAAAGGTCAGATTTTTCCTGCAGATGAGTGTCAGCTGCAAAGCTTGGATGAGACCATCCCAATGTCTGAGGTGTGCTCAGAGCCAGGCTTCATTCCAATTTTCTAAGATCTTTTATTTGGACTGGAAATCTTACAAGAATGGGATCAAGCTTTCTAGTACCCACTGCCTCCAGTTTGATGTTATTAACCCCACGTGAATGTTTCTCACTTTTTTTTAACACAGCCAATTCTCCTAAACAGAACCAGGAAGCACATGAAAAAACCCCAAAAACATTAGGAGAGAAGAAAACCAGAAGACAGAACTACGAACCTCAAAAAAGTTCAGTTTGACTTGGTTCACATCCTAGGTGAAAATATGTCTGGGCTGCAGGAGTTCTGAGTTTACCTTCCTTTTCTTTTTCTTTTCTTTTTTTCTGTTGCAGCTCAGAATGACTTAAACACAATTAAGCCACTCAGCTTGTTGCTGCCAATGGGCAGAGCTGCAGAGCACAGAGCACTGCTTGCAGTGCCAGTGTTGCCTACCAGGGATGGCCTACTGTCATTTGCTGTCTCTGAGAAGCAGGATTGATGTCAAAGTACAACCCTTTGACTTGTTTCACTGGTTCACTTTGCTGTAAATCTATAACTTGTGCTCTCTCTGACTGAGCTAATGTGTTACTTCTGCTGTGCTATTAAGGTAATTGGTGCTATTAATTTAATTATACCAGGATTTGTCTTTGCTGAACTAGGGGTGGATGGAGTGTCTGGGGGAGAGAACTAAGCCCAAAGCAAAAACCAACTGGTGATTACAGTAAGAACTCAGACACTGAATATCTGTAAGGAGCCAAGGACACTGTTACAGCATGAGGGGAAACCAATGGGATAGAGCTGTATTCTGCTGGACACAACTGAGCTAAGGCCAGTTGCATTAGAGTTAGCAGCCAGGAGAAAGCCCAGAGAAGGACTTCTGGTCAGCTGAGCCAAATACAACTGAGATGGGCAGGCTGCTCATGGAGTGGATGGGCCACATGTGGAGCTGGTCAGGAGCCCCTGACCCAGAAGGGATGGAGCCCAGAGAGATATCAGCTCCGTTCTGGAGCCAGGGCAGGCAGTCTGGCCCAGGCTGTGCTAGCGGATGGAGCTTCTGGCACAGAGGTGAATCAGTGGGAACCTTGAGTAGATCCAGGAGGGCGAGAGCTGGAGAGAGGCTAGTCAAGCAGAATAAGAGCCTGGGGAAAGGTAGCCAGAAACGATAGAAAATATTGGGGTTTGGACTGCTGTAGGCTGATAAAGACTGAAGGTTTTGGCTTGTGGCTACAGGAAAGGTGGAGGCCCCACTGTAGGGCAAATGCCAGCAGGACAAGTGCCAGAAGGGCACAAAACAATTTTGGTAGCAGACTGCAGGTCCAGAGAGACTAACAGGAGCAAGCGTCTGGCTCAGTCAGTTAGGTGCAACCAGAATCACTCCAAGACTGGGAGGCAGCCTCCCAATTCATATACTCCAAGGTGTAGCAAGCGATGTGACAAGGGAGTACACACTGGGAGGCTGCAGAGAGGCAGCATTAGCGTGGCCACTAGGGGTGCCACAGCCATCCTGAGAGGCTAGTTCTGCTACAGTAGCAGAAAAAGCGCTGAAAAATGTACAGTTCCTCACTTTGCAGAAAGTGCCATGAGTTATAGTGACACCCTTCCCCTGACCCAACAGACATTCCCTCTTGGTTTGCAGGGGAGAGGGAGGTATTGAGCTCCACTTTGGAGCCAATCCAGGAGGAGCTGTATGTCTGCAGCCTCTGTCCCCTAGCCCACCCTTTGCCCCCACACCAGCTCTGGTGCTGTCTGCATGATGGGGGCGGGGGGGGGGGGGTGGAAAGGACAGGATG
>NW_005841851.1:5110384-5111446 GCF_000455745.1 Alligator sinensis
CAATCCACCTGCCCCCACCCCTCCTCCAGCACAGGCTGGGCAAACCCGAGCCCAGAGCTCCATCCCCTTCCTTTCACCCCCTCCCATCATGCAAATGGCACCAGGGGAAGGGGTGGGCTGCATCAGCCCAGCCTCGATCAGACCAAAGTTAATGAAGGTGCTCCACTCTGGAGTGCCTTCATCTGAACCCTCATGCAATGAGGGTTAATTTTTCATACAATTGGGCACTTTTAAAGTGCTCTTCAGCTATGCACTTCTGTCAGGGCACACCTATAGAGCACTTTCAAGGGACCGATCGCGTGAAAAATGTCACTTCCATCAGTGCCTAAAGTGTTTCCAGTACTGTGGGGTTCTCTTCCCTCTCCGAGAATGACAGCACGTGGATATACCCCACTGGCTTTCAGCAACTGAAATGGGACACCAAACAAAACAGCCCCTCATATGGGGACCAAAGCTGAGGCTGGAAAAAACTCTTTTTCAAATAAGAACATCAGCAGTGCTATGCAGGGTCAGACCAATGGTCCAGCTAGCCTAGTATCCTTTCTCTGACAGTGGCATGAGTAGAAGTTTTAGAGACAGAGCATTGAACTAGGTATTATCTAGACCAGGGGCAGGCAACTATTTCAGGCAGAGGGCCGCTTACCAAGTTTTGGCAAGCTATTGAGAGCCAAGTGGGTAGCCCCACCCCTTTACAGGTGCCCCACCTCCTGGTTGCCAGCTTGTGACCAGAAGTCCTGCACCCTAACCCCTGACCTTTGCCACCAGAACTCCCTCCCCTTGCCCTCAGAAATACTCCTTTCAGCAAGGAGTCTTGCCATCTCAGACCCAGAAAAATACCAAATTACATTCTAAAAATCAAACATCTATAACATTCATTCATTTGATTTCAAAAAATATTTTTCTCCTTATCTACATGTGTTTGTGTAGTGTACGCAGAGGGGATAGTATAATAGCTTAAAATGAAGTCTTACTCTTTTATATTATGGGGGAGTGGGGGGAATGGGGGGTGAATATAGGTTTGTGGGGGGCTGTGAGGGTGTGGGTATGTGGGGAGGGGGGGGG
>NW_005841851.1:5111592-5140080 GCF_000455745.1 Alligator sinensis
CCTCCTTCACTACACACACACACACACACACACACACACTCCTTTCTGCTCCTGGCCCTGAGGTACAGCCCCATGCTCCCGCAGTCCAGTGATGCAGCAAGGAGCCACGTGGTGCTGGAACAGCCAGCTGGCACACAGACAAGCAGTGAAAGTAGCTGCTGGCAGATGCTTCCGGTTGCGGGGGGCAGGGATTGGGGAGGGCCAGAATGGCCTTGCTGCTGGGTCCTGCCGGCTTCCCCTGGGTCCTACTGCCCCATCTCCTGTCATTTTTGACAGGCAGCCAGGAGCAGATAAATATAAATTTTCTAAATTTTTTAGGGGCCCCATGGGCTGGACAGAATGGCCTGGCAGGCCGGATCTGGCCCATGGGCCATATTTTGCCTGCCCCGATCTAGAGTGATTTATCCCCTGTTCATTTCCCTCCCTGCCATCCAAACCCATTTATCCTGGCTTCAAGCCCACCTGACAACTCAACAGTCCCAACAATCCCCCAACATGCACCACTGGGCCTTGCAGCTTTTTTACGCTCACTTTAACAGCTTATTTGCAACACAAATGTGATGTGCACATCTCTTACAAAATGAGAAAGCCAAGTACTCCTTGCTAAGGGCAGTATTACAGTTGCCTTCCCCTAAGAGCTGCAAATTTCAGTTGTGATGCTCTGCCTAATTCTCTTTCCCAAAGAGCAGAACCCTGTGGGTAGGACTGGATGGGGGCAGTAGGATACATGTTAATTAGGGCTGTGCAAAATTTTGACGGGTGTTTCATTTCAAAGCTGTTTCAACACATTTCGAGCTTGAAACAGCGAAATCAAAACAAAACAAAAGGCTTCAAAAGCTCTGAAATGAAACGAGGGCACTTGAAATGTTTCAAAAGTTTCAAAACATTTTGAGTTTCCAGGCCAGGCTTTTTTTTTGCTTGCAGCTAAACAGAAACTAAGGAGAGGGAGGGGGAAGAGGGGGGAAGAATGCTCTGATATTGACTCTGTAGCTGGTCAGTAACTGTGATCCTTCCCTGAGGTCCCTTTCAATCCCAGTGAAGGGATGGAAAAACAGCATAAAAAGCATTGTTTGAACTGAGTTTTCTCTGTGCCTTCACACTTACAAATGACACACGTTTTCCTCTGAACAAGTTGAGGTGCAGTTTCCCAGAAACCCCTGCACCTATCTCCTTGAAACTTGACAGGTTTTGTGGCCTGAGCAGGGGCTACCATCCCTGCTGTTTTCATTTGAATCAGGAAAGAAATGACAAAGTTATAGAGATTTTTGTCATTCCCCATTATAGCTTATGGGCAAAATGTCAAAACACATCGAAACAGCTTAGACGAAACAAAACGGAACAGTACTTCGAAACTGAAAAGAAACACTGTCCCTTTGAAATGGCAAAAAGGAAGTTTAAATGAAATGGTGCTGTTTCGCACAGCCCTAATTGTTAATATCATTGTAATGAAAGAATATTCTGTTCCTCTTGCAGATCAAAGAAACTTTACTACTTTACTTTACTATGACTTATCATTCCAGCCAGGATGGATTGCCTGAAAATGAAGAGCTTTTAAAGGAGGAAAAAAAAAAAAAAGACAACCATACTATCTACAAAAGTAAAAGTTCCCATAAAGCAAGAGAAAGGCAAATGGAGGTCTTGCTTCCCTGATTAAGAATGATTATATATGACTTTCCTCCTTGCACACTTTAAAGAGACTTCCGTGCTTCCGTGCAGGCTTGCCTGGGGCAGTTCTTTTTTCATCGCAAGCCATTTCTGAGCTCAGGTCATTATTAGATCTGCTGTAGTGGGGTTGGATTTAATTAGATTATTAGATCTGCTGTAGTGGGGTTGGAAACCTGAATACTTGCGAAATCTTTCTTTCAGTCCTGCTAGGGATCTGATAGAGAGGGGAGGCTTCCACTGGCTCTTGGAGAGTGATCAGTCTCTGCATGGGCAAAAAAGGAGACTTGGAATAGCGAATACAAGAATCTGGGAAGGAGGCTTGCCTGGAAGCTCAGAAAGAACAGCTTCCCAGATGCTCCTGAACTTCACCAGCACTTTAGTGAAGATAAAAGGAAACATAGAAGCTGAGCTTTAGAGTACAGTCATGGGCAAATTGTGTGCACAGCTGTGTAACTGCTTAGTAAGCAGGCATGCAGAAGCCAGACCCATGCAGAGGCACACAATTCTGGGGCTTCAGTGTTGGATGCTGGATTTGAAATTGCTGAGGGGCACTGAAGTGACTTGGAAAATGTTTACCTTCTGTCTATAGGACATAAAAAAGTTACTGGCTGTGCTCTTTTAACAACTGTATTCCATTAAGGGGATAAGTATTGCTTTTAAACAGGTCCCATTCACTGCAGTCACACCAACACAAGACAATAATAAAATGTCCCTAGCTGGAAGGGATCATAGCCTGCCTCACTCTTCTCTCAGATCCTAGGCTGTCTCCTTTGCTGCAATATCTAAGCTGTGTAGCATCCATCAAAGCAGTGAGCTGAATTCTTGACAAGAGGGATGTCATTTATGCTTATTCTTCATTGTAGACCACCTCCACGCCCACTACCCCAGCCTCGTGTGTGTACCTTCGTCACAGTTCTCTCCGTAGAAGCCTGCAGGACATTCTTTCTGACACTCTCCGCTCACGTGGTCACAGGCCACCCCAAGGTGGCAGTTACAGTTGTTCTTGCAGCCAATCCCATAATAGCCAGCATCGCACTCTATTAACAATTGGAAAAAAGAAAGAGCATTTCATGTGAGCAGGCAGCTTGGGGAATGAGCACTAGGCTCCAAGCACCAGAGACTGCTCTGCTGAGTGCCGACATCCAGATTTCAGCATCTTGCCAGCCTGACATCACAGGCCTGGCCGGACTGAGGCCACAGCAAACAAGGACAGGAAGTTTGTACTCAGAGATAGCAGTGCAACACCCGACACTTTAGGGGACTGAGGCTGCCCACAGGGCCTGCCCCAATCAAACTACCAGGCTGTGCTTGCATAGAGACACAGCAGTGCCTGGTTTTTCACCAGAAAATGAATGAGGAGGTGTGCAAATCTTCAGGAAGTACTCCCCTCAATGCCCCCTGATGCCTAAGCACTTACTGGTCTGACACCTTTTGCCGTGGTAGCCAGGCTTGCATCGACAGGTGCCATCCTTCTTGTCACAGTCCTGGGTATTTTGCTGCACACAAAGGCATTCCTCTGAACAGCCAGGGCCATAAGCCCACTTGGGACAAGCTAGACACAATGGAAAACAACTGGTAAGTGCTTTCAGCAACTGAACACAATCCTCACCCAGGTCTGAGTCTGCTCAGAGGGAACCCAGAGAGGGACCTTAGTCTAGTGCTAATGGGGAGACAAACTCACCTAGATGACAGTATCTCCCATACAGGCCCGGATCACAGAGACAGCCCCCATAAATCCGATGGCACCGGCCTCTATTAGCACAGTTGCATTTCTTCCTGCATTGTTTCCCAAAGAAGCCCTTAGGGCAGCCTAGGAACAGAGAGACAGCCTCTGATGAGAACAATCAGCATCTGAGCACCCATCATTGACAGGAGCACTCACAGCAGAGCTTGCCAAGAACACGACTGGGTCACAATCAATGCCCAAAGATAAACTGGGACTGCAGGCAAACAGCAGAGCTAGATTGGAAAGAAAGGATGGATTACATTTGTGACCATGGATGAGATAAGAGTTCTCTGCAAGAAAAGATATTGATACAAGTAATAAAAACCTCAGGCTCTTTCAGTTGGTGTAGGGGTCAGAAAGGCTAGACTTTTTTCACACTCATGTTAATAGGCTTACAGCATTAAAAGGCATTTTGGCTGTCTCAGGTATTATTAGCCAACACAACAGACAGGATACTGGAGGTGATGGATAGCTCTTTGATCTGGAGTAGCTCATCCTGAGTTTCAGGTCACTGACAGACCTGAATGAAGACAGAACCATGCTTTGATAATGCAAACAAGTAGAGAAACCTGTCTGCCAAATAATAATTTGTCTCTGTAGCCCCTCTCACCTCACTGCCCCCTAAGTGCTTCGTAACTAGAAACATACATAACTGTTGAAATGCAGGCACTGAGGCAGAGGCACCAGGTCAGGAGTAGAGGCCACTGGGAGAACAATGCCTTGTGGCTTTTTTCAATGCCCACGCAGCACAGACAATATCTCCACCAGCAAACCGCCTGGGACCTTCCTCCCACCAAGTATCTGCACCTGTTCCTGCCCTGGAAGACCACAGCCAATGTATTATTCCAAACAGCTTGGCCTTTTCTTCATATCCAAAAAAGGAGAGTACTGTGCCATCCCTGCTGATCACTTACAACAACACTGAGGGAAAAAAGCTGACGCCTATTTTCTTTTATGCTAAAGAACTTACTATTAGAAGCATATGCCAAACACCCTGTGTCAGCAGAACACTTCAGCCAGCATGGGTATAAGTCGCCCAACTCTCCTCCCATCTGATAAGGATATCAGACAGTCTAGGAGCAGGAAATGTCTGCCAGCAGTATATGCCAGGCCCTTTCTGTTTGCTTTAATCCTGCCTTCCTACTTTCTTGTGGAGCCCCTCAGTCACCTTGTTCCAAAGGGGAAAAAAATTCTGGGTGCCCCCTGAACTCATTTCTACTTTACATCACCGCCTCCTCCCATAATGGATTCCATATGTTCCTAACCATTGGGGTGAGGTCATCCTGAGTGAATTTCTTATTGGCTCCTTGTTTCCATGGTTTTCTCTTTCTTCCTTTTTTTTATTATGTTCCCTACATTTTAACCCTTCCAAAGTGAGAAGCAAATGAATACACATCCATATCAATGCCCTGATCCTGTCTCACGAGTTCAGGCAGCCACTATTATCAAAGCCTTTATTGCTGTTATCAAAGCCTTTATCAAACTTTTTCCTTCAATGACACCTAAAGCTCACTTCTTTGGTCTTCTAAAAATTCGGCATTTGGTCCCTTCATGAGTCTGTGTCCTCCTAATGGTCAGTTCCCGTCACACACACTGCCCCAGAAGCTCCTTCCTGAGCTGCTAAAGCTGAAATATTACTTAGAAATGCAATGCAGTCCAGGGGTTCTTTGCATACTTTTTCATATTAAAAAAAAAGAAGAAAAATTTCCCAAACTCAGGACGACGTGGGAACCTGGGCACTGGTCAGAATCACACACAGTGATGGTCTAAACCAAAGGGTTAAATGGTACCAGGTCAAACTGGGACAGCCACATGGCGGTGCATGCCCCATGATAATGCTCTGATGTGCGAGGCACTAGCATCACCATTGGCTATGGTCTCTGTTTATCAGGTCTCACTGTAATGTGTACTTCCCGAAGCAAACAAATGGCCCTGCATGCTCCAGGAATGAGACTCGCAAGCAACTAAGCAATGATGTTCTTCCTCTTGTTCTGGCCCAAATTTCTCTAAAACTCATCTAATTGCAAGAAGCAAACAAGCAAGACAGCAAGGCAGGGACAACATCTAGCATTTGTGACTTCTGCTCTCTCTCCATGTGTACTGGCCTGCTAAAATGCCTTCCTTCTTCAATGCGCTTTATAAACATGATCTCATTAACCAGCATGACCCCTCGCATAGGTCAGTGTCACCGTTCCCATTATGCAAGTGAGGACATTCAGACAGAGAATGCATCTGTCTGCCCACAGTCACCCACTCAGGGAAGAGATGTGGGCTCCAGACTCCCTCACCTCCATCTCACAGCTGAAAGTTTACACCCACTTTAGTCCCAGCCCTCCTTAGGCTGTGCATGAAGCATTGTGGGTTCACATTTATGTGCAAGTACATGGACTGGGCCAGGTTATGGCCTCAATTCCATGACCCCACACACAACCATGCAGGTCTAACCAAATCTCAGTTGGGCCTGATGTTGCTATTGAAGTCTGTTACATTCTCCCCAGGGAATAAATCTTTCTGTCCACAAGCAGCCCCCTCCCAATGTCACCCTCTGGAAGGGACAAGTGCAAAGAGTGGCTCTCATGGCTGCATGGAGCAGGATACTAGGAAGCTTGCTCATACCATCCTCACACAGTTCTCCACTGACCCCGGGTGGGCAGCGGCAGGTCCCCGTCATGGGATCACATGTGCCTCCATTCTCACAGCGGCAGGTGAAGTTGCAGTTTCGACCAAAGGTGCCTTCAGGGCAGGCTGTGGGGAGAAGACGGGCAGAGGGGAGAAAGGCAATGTTACCCATGTAGGAGGTCCACAGGGCTCTAGTCAGGGCTCTCCAGCTTTCAGGCTTCTTCCTGGGGAGCCAGAAGTACTGACTCTCAGGATCCTGGCTAAAGCAGGGGCTTCCCAGGCTGTCAACTGCTCAGCTTTTGAGGTCTGTGCAGATAAGGCAGCTGCTCTGGGAGTTTGGAAGCTTTAAGTTTCTTGAGCCTTGCATGATCTGACTGGTGGAGCTGCTCCCAAAGTGTGGATCATGGAAACCCTGGCTTCCCAGACCTGTGGCAGTCCTTCCAGCAGGCTTCTGAGGAGCTGAGCAGGGGAGCAGATAGGAAGATACCCTTGTTCTGTTGAAAGATTAGCCAAAAGTGCCTTGGTGAAAGAATCCACTTTTGATGAATTACCATTTTCCAACAGGCACAAGGCCACATTACAGGTTTTGGCATTAACTGACAGTCAGCTGCTTGCCTCCTTTCACCTCCAGGTCAGCTATGTCCTTCTCCCCTTCTTGCATTGACCTGGTCTCCTAGGCACTGTATCTGAACCAAACTAGGAACTCTCCTGGGTAGGGATCTTGTTTTCTGTGGCTCAGCATACCTCTTCAACAACATCAGCAATGAGAATGAGCTAAAAACTTCAACTGACATAACTATTGCATAAAAAAACATAGCTGAAGTAGAACAAGGTTCAGAGGTTTGGTCCTCTTCAGATGGCTCCAACTGCTCCACTTTCTTCTCCACTTCTCTTCAGTGACCCCACCACCCTACAGGAAGGAAAACCCTGGGGAAATGAGCTCTTTTGGCTCATGCCCTTGCTGAAAGATATGAGTTGTGGGACAACAAATCCTGAAATCCAGCTGCCAAAGATACAAGTGAGATTCTATCACTTTTTATTCATTTTTATGCATTCTTCTCTGCAGTTCAAAGGTCTGAATCTTGTTGAGATTTCCTAAAAGGACTTAATTAGGAGTAAATTGGCCTAGGGAGCGTGGAATTCTGCTAATGCTTGCAAGTATGAACCTAGTCTTTCCTTACAATACCCTGAATATACAGTTCCAATTAGTTGGTTAAGACACGAAGTGGGATTTGGTTGGGGAGCCAAAATTTGACAGAGGTATCTCAAACTGAAATTGCAGATAACAACTAATAGCCAACTTTGGAAACAGGCATCAGATAACCAGGGTCAGTTCTGCCTAACCTCTAACAGGCACAAGGGAAATGAATTCCTTTGCTTAAACAGCCAACAGCTTTCAAGCCAGAAGCTCAGTGAGGGAGAGGAAGAATTTAAAGGAGGCCCATCTGTGTCTTAAAGAGGTTTTGAGTCTTAAAGAAGGTAAAATGCCTAATTCACTGCCAATAGGTTTATGTGCACCGTCTAGGCGCTGAGCTCAGATCCAATGCCAAATACACACACTTGCAGGCTTGGACTGTAGACTGAAATCCCTGAGGATCTATAGGATAACAAGGAATGAGGAACTTTACTGGGGATTTTGTCTGGTGACTGGAGCCCAGGCTGTGCCAATATAAACCCAACAAACACAGGCAAATGGGCTGGCTATTTGTGGCTGGCTGGGGTTTTGTATTCTCACTATTCTTTGACTGGCTTTTGGAAGTGACATTTAACAGACCTGAAGGCCCCCCAGTCTCTCTCCTAGCCCCTGCTGTCTCCACTGGCACTCACTCTGATTGCACAGGATCCCACTCCAGCCTTCCGGGCAGTCACAGCCAGTGCGCTCCTCATTGCACGCCCCGCCGTTCCTGCAGTCGTCACACGTCAGGCTGCAGTCATTCCCAAAGGTGTCTTCCAAGCAAACTGGAACAAGAGCAGAAGACAAGGACATGGGATTTTATATGCTGCTTCACCAACCTGTGGAGGGCAGCTGGGCAGTCAGACCCACAAGGCTCAAGAACATAACATCTGCAGCAAACATCCAAGCATCATGGGACTCAATGGAGCTGGGGGGTCAAGGGGAGTAGGTCAGGGAATGCACACCAGAGCACAGAAATTATCCATTGTTTAAGACTGCTCTTGTCATTACTAGTTAGACCCTTGAGTTTCTGGGGTGAAATCCTGACAGTATTGAAATCAGTGGGGCCAAAGGTCTCACCCTGGGTGTCTCCTCAGAGGTGACATATTATGCACTAGAATTTGCAATAGTAAAAATGGATGTTTCATTTTCTTCTTCTGGCAATGAGCCAGCATGCTTAGATAAGATTTTAACTATAAACAGCTGAAGACCTTAAGGAAAAAATTCTCAGCCCTGTTTTATGAATGTGCATGCTCAGATTTTAATAATATAATTGATGGTATCTGTAGAACTAAGGGGGGGGTCTAGTTTTCCATTTACAAACAACTATTAGTCAATGCCAGTTGAGCTCGCTCCCCAACCTGTGTGGGTTAAATAGAAACTGCTTTCCCCACACAGTAATGCAGTCTCTGTGCAGATAGAGTCACCTGAATGTTGAACATGTAACTTGGCCCCAAATGTGCTAATACTACTAAAGGCATCAATGAAGTGATTTGTCACATAGCTTTGCTGCCCACCAAATTTTTCTGAAAGCGTGTGCTCTCCTCTTGCTTCCATCTCTTCTTCATCATACTCATAGTCTTCCTCAAAGAGCTGTGTGAGTTCATCACGCAGGACGGCGACATGAGGGAGAGGGTACATAATGAGGCGCTGACCATCCAGAACCTCTGTGGAGTCACCTAGAGCTGGAGAAACAGCAAACAGCTCTATCCACATCACGAGTCAAACAGGAGCGGCCCAGACAAGAGGGAAGGAGTGATGAACTGGAGAAAAACGACACTAGGGAAACAGCAGAAGATCTGACTACAGCTGATGGCTCTGTATTGACTTAGTGCTTTAAAGAGGCACTCTTTTTTCCTGTGATCTACAGGCAAATTTGGGGGAAATTGAGGAATGTGATTTATTCCTTCCTTCTTTCTACTTCTCCCATTTCTCCTTTCTCTCCCATGTTCATTTCGGTTAGTCTAGAAACCCACATCATTCTTATCATCCAAATACCTTAGAAAATCTAAAGAAAAAGCTAATATTTTATATATTTACAAGGAAAGCTGATTTGCCAGGAGACAGCTAAATTAAACAGTCTGACAGCTATTTCGAGCAGCTGCAAAGTTACTTTTACTGTTAATTTAGTTTTTATAACCCAAATACAACCACCTCGAAATATCCAATAAAATTTGTTTCTTACAGAAAGTGAAGTGAAAATGGGTTGGCTAAAATTAAACTTCAAGATGCTTGGCAGTCCATCTCGTGTTTGTTAACTGTTTTCTCAACCTTTTCTGGCCTCTGCACAGCATTTCCGCTGCTACCAGGACCTGCGCCATCATATAGCAAAGAGAAAATCCTCTAAAGCCAGCTACCACCTCAGTGTGTGCCCAAATCCTATAGACCGGTTTGAAAATCTCAACCCCGAGGGCTCTGGTAGGAGGTAAAATTCATGACAGCAAGGAAATAGTTTTCTTGATGTCTTTGTAAACTGCAGAGGGTTCACAGGAGCAGCTGATGTCAAGAATGATGGCTTTCTCCACAGCTCCAAAGGGTTCAAAAAAGGGGTTACATTTCTGCTATGGCATGCAGGCAAAGCAGTCAATACAGGCATAAACATGCATCCCTAATGGAAGGCATGTGTCTAAATCCCCTACACTGCTTCAGAAATCTCACTTTGGACCTCTCTACAGTGATAGCCCCTGGATTACTCAAAGTGAAAGCAGTGCAAAGGAGAGAAGAGGGCAAGAAAGAGTATGTGCGTTCTCACTTTGTATCATTCCCTAATTATCTCTAGAAAATGAGATGCCACTTACAAATACAGCTCCGCCGGTCTTCATCCAACTTGTAGCCAATCTGGCAGCTGCACTGGAAAGAACCCACCTGATTCTGACAGGTATGTTCACACCCACCATTGTCTGAGGAGCACTCATCCACATCTAAAAGCCACAAAAGGGAATATTCTTGTAGGTTCAGATCCGAAGAGGAATTGGTTCAGCTCAGACACCAAGGTCCACCTAAAACTCAGAGGCCGATGACAAGTCTCACTATTTCTTTCTAAATTGAAAGGAACTTTGTGCTGAGGAAAAGTGTAGGCTGATGGCTCGGGGGACTGCAGTGTTGTTTTCACCATGCCTTAGAACGGATTTATACCGGCCATTCCTCCTACCTGAAGCATTTTATTTACTCTCCAGATCCCCACAGATAAACAGATATCCTCTTAATGTCTCACTTCTCTAGACAGGCAAAATGTCAAGCATTGGCAACTGAATGTTAAGCATTGGTGGTTCAATGGTAGAATTCCTGCTTGCCATGTAGGAGACCTGGGTTCAATTCCCAGCCAATGCAGGTACTGTAGGTGAATACTTTGTGTACCTCTGCAGCTGAAGGTAGTCCTTCACAAAAATACTCACTTGTAACTTTCCCTCATTCCTTAACTTCTCAGGTTACAAATATATCGGCGGGGCTAGGTGAACAGCTAATCACCAAATGCTCCAAGTAAAAGCCAGGAGCAGCAGTCATAAACTCCTAGAAGAACTTTTCAGACTGGATGTAAGAAAAAACTTCTTTACAGTTCATGTGACCAGACATGAGTGGTGTGGTGCAGGCATCTACCCTGGTGATCTTCAAAAGGAGACTGGACACACACCTTGCTAGGATTATTTGAGCCCGGCAGTCTTTGCTGGGCCTGATGATCTCAGGAGGTCCCTTCCAGCCCTAAACTTCTGTAAAAACTGTGGATATTTCTTTTAAAATAAACAAAGCTTGTGACAAATGAACCACAGTTGTTTGACAATGAGTTTTAATAATCAGTTCCACCATTTCCCAGCCTGAAGGTACTGGGCTAACTGGATACTCTTTTAGTTGGTAACATCAAATGGTGTTGAACTACTATGCTCAAGACAAACCAGGGTATAATTAGGAAGTGCAAACCCCCCACAGTACACCTGCTTACTGTACTCACTGGCTAAATGAGCTATTCATACAGAACTAATGGGAAAGCTGACATTAGCTAGGAGGAAATAATTGGAAGAAATGCCAAGCTCTTTAGGGTTATTTGGAAGGATGACATACTTTTTCACTTAAGAGTTTGCATGAGTCATGCTCTTCCCAATTATGTTTTTATATGGTCACACAGGTACTTGCCTGGGCCACTTCAGTGCCAAAATTATTAAGAATACTATCCATTTACATGCAATAGAAAATGACAGTTGCATGAATCATTGGTAGAGATGGGCCCAGACTAACATGCCTGATCTTTGGAAAATTCTGGGAAGGATTCAGCTTTGCTAGTAATGCTTGTTAATGTTCTTTAGTTGATTTTATGGAGCAGCTAATTTGTGTCTGGTTCACATGTTTGGTTTTTCTCTTCCTCCTAAAAATCTAAGACAAACTGATAAAAATAAGCTCCCAGATCCCACTCAGCAGTTATCATTAATTTACCATAACTATAAGCCCAAAACAGAAGGATGAAAGGATGAAACAGAGTTGGAGCTAGTGCCTTTCTCACCCATGGTCTCTCAAGTATTGGTGCTTACCATCACAGCCACAGCCATTAGTGTGGAGCCTGTAGCCAGCATAGCAAACGCATTCATAACCACCAGGGGAATTGCTGCAGTCCTGCTGACAACAATGGGAGCCACTTTCACATTCATCAATATCTAGATAAAACAAAACAGAGGACATTGGTTAGTGGGAGTTGCAGAAAGTGTCAAGGAGAGCTGACACTGTGTATTTGTTAACACCTTTCTAGTTGCAGTTTAGCTGACATAGCTCTATTCTCTGGCCCGTGGTTTTGCTTAAAGGCAACCTGCAAAACATCGGTCACACAAAAGGCTCTGAGATCCAAAATCAGACCCAGAAGCTACAGGCATGGGGGCCATGGAGAGTGTAGGTACATGGCTACACACTGCAGTTAGTGTAACTGGAATGAGAATGGTGTGACTGTAAAAGTGTGTTTTGGACTGCCAAGTGACCTATATTGGTCACAAGGCAAGTTGGGAGAGGTACAGGCATGTGTGTATATATGTGTATATATATATGTGTGTGTGTGTGTGTGTGTGTGTGTGTGTGTGCGTGTATATATATATTTATATCTGTAAGAATAAATATTTTTGCAAAAAAAATAAATAAATCAGGAATTAGCAAAGAATACAGTCTAAAACAGAAACTGTGTCCTGCTTTCCCCTTCCCTGACCCAGAAAGTGCTGAGCTAATGCCCCTGCTTCACACCAACCCACAACAGAGTAGGAGGTACAGTGGGTCAGGCCAAGAAGCCTGAGCCCTAGAGGCCACAGATAAGGAAGAGAAAGAAAGAGTCAAATCTGTTAGAGGTGCCATGTTCCATCTGGATTCTCCAGCTGTTGTCTCTCTCCAAGAGCCTTCTGTTTCTCAACTAAGTCTTAAATAGTCTGCAAGAGGTAAGGATTTCTTACGTTCAGAGGCAGATCGGGGGGAGAGGCAGTGGAGCAGTTGCACCTCCCCTACCCTTTAATTCCTGCTTTACCCAAACTTTCAAACCAAAGGCTGGCTGCATTTCTAGTCAGGTAGTGCTGAGAGAGCCAATTGACTTCTATCATCTCCCTGACTCCTGTTAATGTTTCTCCCCTTTCTAATGGTCCTGATGTTTCACTATTCAACTTATCCTTTCTTCTGCAGCCCTTCCTGGTAATGTCTCTTTTCTATTTTACAGCCCTGCAGACTGTTTAACTCTACTTAGGAACCTTAACTCGGGCACAGTAATATTAACTCAGGTGTAAAAATAACTGACAGGGAAGTATTGGAGGCAATGTCAAGACCCTCAAGAATGCTAGATTTTGTTTTATGAAACTGAATAAGAGATTTAACTTTAACTATAATGACTACAGCATTAATGATACAATATTCTGTGACTACTTTTGCCTATGCTTCATTTTTTTAAACTTTATATATACTCTAGGAAATTAGTGCACATTCCAATATTTGCTTTTTGCTTTGATCTTAAAACTGAATAATATAGTGCTAAGTCCCTACCGTATAAGTAAAGCTTCTAGTTTCTCTTTAACGGGAGAAATATATGTTGTGTTATATGGGACGATGTGCCACACCATGTGCACCCTTTTTCAAAATCCTAGATTCGCCCATGCTTAGGGAGATAACTTGTATTGGACCAACTACATAGTTGGGATAAAGTTAGACAAGCTTTCAAATGCAAGACATTCTTCATCAGGTCTCTGCTTACAGGAAGCCAAGCACTGAAGCTTCCTGTGATCAGACACCTGATGAAGAATGTCTTGCATTTGACAGTTCATCTAACTTTATCCCAGCTACATAGTTGATCCAATATAAGATATCACCCTACAAAATCCTTCCCTCTCATAATTTATGGACCATGATGGCTACAACATCATTCTTACACTACTGTTAAATAGTCTGGGAATGTTTTAAAACGGTTTTCAGGGCTCATGGTCATAGGTGGAGGAAGAAAAAACTTTGGGGGGGAGAAGGGGGCTGAGCATAGCCCCCCACCATTGGAAAGTCTGCAGGGGGCGGAGAAAGGGCCACGGGGGGAAGGGAGGGAGCGGCGTTGCCTGACACTGCAACGGACCTGGCTGCCTCCCAGCCCAGGATGCACTGGCCTCAGCCCTGGATGCACCCGCTCCACCCGTGGGTCAGCCTCAGCTGTATCACTGGGCCAGAGGCCTCCACACCTCCCTGCTCCAGCTGCTTTGAAAGCGGCGGGCGGCGCTACGTGCATCCCGCTGCTGGGTGAGCTGAGCAGTGAGGCACATGGCATCATGCTGTGCTGCTTTCAAAGGAGTGGCAGCAAGGCGCGGAGGCAGGAAGTAGAGTGCAGCTCGTAGCTGCAGCCTGCCCTTGCCCCATGCAAAGATCAGGGGGCCACATACTCCCCAGTCCCCCGTGGCTGCCCAGCACCATGCCCCTGGACGAGGTGCCGGGCTCTGACTGTCCCATGACCCAGCCCAGCCAGGGCCCGATTCACCATGAACGGAGCCCCAGCCAGGCCAGGTCATGGGACAATCAGAGCCTGGAGGCTCATCCAGGAATGTGGCACGGTAGAGCCGAGAGGAGGGTGGAAATCCCCCTTTCCCCTTTGGCCCCCAGTGGTGCACACAGCGATGGGAGCCACCCACCTGTGCCCCTAGACAAGTCACCAGGCTCTGACTGTCCCATGACCTGGCCCAGCCGGGCTCTATTCATGGTGAATGGGGTCCTGGACGGACTGGCTCCTGGGATAGTCCCCACAGTGCAGCAGGGAGTGGGCCAGGGGCCAGGCTTTGCCCTGCCCTTACCCTACTCTCTCCTGCACTGTGGAGGCCTCGATCTGTCCTGACTCCTCCCCAAGCCCAGGGTGATACAGAAAGAAAATTAAGAGAAACTTACCTGCCTGCATGCAGCTGGGCTGGCTGCAAGTGTGCAGGGTATCTGAGTGTGCCTGCCCCTCCCCCCGGTGCAGCAGCCTGTGGCCAGGCTGTCCTAAAGCAATGTCTGCTGCTGCCCACCATTTGGGGGAGCTGACCCCCATTAGCCCCCCGACCTCTTCTGCCGCCTATGCTCATGGTAGAGGTGATATCTTTTATTAGACTGGGGTGGGCAAAATGCGGCCCGGGGGCCGGATGCAGCCCACCAAGCCATTCTATCTGGCCTGCGGCCAGAATTTTCTAATTTATTAGAAAATTAATATTAATCTGCCCTGGGCTACCTGTCACATGGCCCTCGATGGCTTGCCAATATTCAGTAAGCGGCCCTCTGCCCAAAAGAATTGCCCACCCCTGTATTAGACAAAGAAGATTTTTGCAAAAATCTTGGTTTTTCTAATAAAAGATAACACCTCTACCATGAGCCCTGATTGCTTTTTCCTCTAGACCAATACGGCTACAACCTGTTTACCTTAAAAAGGGTTTGTTGTTCATCTTTAAAGACGAGGTATGAATCCACTCTACTGAGGAAGGGACTGAATATTCATAACAGAAAGTAAACTAGAAAAGAAGCATGGTTTAGTGGTTGAGTAGAAGGGAAAAGTGTGAGAATTGTGTGGTTCTCTTCCAAGGTCCCTCACTGATTCCCTGTGTGACCTCAAGCAGGGTTCATAAAAGACTAATTTTCAGACACACTGAGCACATCTACAGGTGCATTAATGTGCTTTTCCTAATGCATATTAAATTTAGTACCTCAAATGTGAGGTACTAAATTAATATGCATTAGGCTGCACTAATGCACAGTAGCACCAATTTTTAGGTGACACTTAATGCGCAGTAGCCTATTTAACTGAGCATTAGTGTAATCGCACAGCTTTTTTACATGCTGCTTTTATGTGCAGTAATATAGGCTACTGCGCATTAAAGTGCACGTGTAGATGTGCCCACTGAGTACCCACTGCTCCAATGAACTACAATATTAGACCCTTATGCTCTGCAACTTGGTCTGCACACTCCACAAGAGGATTGCTTGTTAAGGGCTTTCCTATGCCTGGGTGAGAGCTGGAAACAGAGAGGATTACTTTAGTAGATTAATGTGTGACAGAAAGCAAGTAGTGCTTCTCAGGTCTGCAGCAAGCAATCTGGGTTTCATGCCAAACAGAAGGGCTGATGAGTGCTTTGCCCAGCAGGCTCATAAATGCCTGGCCCATGCTTTATAGCCCGATGCTGTGATTGCCTCCTGAAACCTCTACAGAAATGCCTACAGCTGCTCTTAGAGAGCTTCCACTTGATCATCTGTCAGAGAACCAGAGTCAGTGCCAAACAAGCTGGTTTGTCCAGTATGTCTTATTTCATGGAGAGTTAATCTACGGTTATGATACATCTGGGTTTTCCCAGACATGTCCTCTTTTTGGACCCTCCGATCTCTGCCTGGGTGGTTTTTTGAAATATGAACCAATGTCCAGAAGCAGGGGGAGGTAGCGGGTACATGTGCATCTGCACGTGCACACATAGGTGGCCAGCATGCAGCCAGGCAGCATTGTGGGAGCAGCCTCAGCAGCTGGATGCAGGTAAATCTGTGGGGGGCAGGGGTTAGAGGAACAGGGCTTGGGGACTGTCAGGGGGTGTGGGGGGGGCAGGAGTGTGTGGAGGGGATGGGTGTGTGAGGGAGCCTGGTGCCTGCTGGTGCTGGAGAAAGGTGTCCAAGTGCCAGGGCTGTGGCAGGGCACAGGGATGGGGGGCAGGCACCTGCCCCTCCAGTAAGGGTAGGGGGTGGGGGGGCCCTTTGATGGCAGCAAGAAGCTCTGTGACCAGGCCGGAGGCACGGGATCCAGTGCCCATACTTGTGGGGCTGGGCTGATCGGGAGACGCTGCCTGGGGGGATGTGGCCAGGCTACCTGGTGCAGCACTGGAGCCCCAGCCCATGGTGGGCAGGTGCCACAGCATCATTTATACCCTCCCGCTTGCATCGGGGCCAGACTCATTCCGCCGCCACCTGCATGAATCGGAGTTAATGCACTCTGGCCTGGTGGGGACGGGTGCAGCTGGGGACCCCTTCCAGAAAGGTTAGGGGGAATGGGGGAGTGGGGGAACTGTAGGTCAGGAGTGAGGAGCACTGGCAGGGCCAGAGGGCTGCAGGTCAGGAGTGAGGGGCACCAACAGGGATGGGGGGCTGCAGGTCTGGAGTGAGGGGCACCAGCATGGCCAGGGCAGGGGGGTGAGGGGCACTGGCAGAGCCCCTCTGCCTGTGGGTGGGGAGTGAGGTGTCCCTCTGAAAGGTGTCCTATTTTTTGGAACTGGAAATATTGTAACCCTGCCTGGTGGGGCATGTTATTCTGTTTGTTATTGGTGGTTTTGTAAAGGGGAAATGATCCTAAGGCTCAGTAGCACAGCCAGCACTTTGCACCAAAAATGAAAATCCGTCCCTAGGCCATGGGTGATTGCTCATCACCACTACTGTCCTTTTTCATTTCAATAGAAAGCAGATAACATTCTTTCTTTCAGTGCAAAAGAAGTCTCATCCCTTTTTTTGCATTATTTTGGAACCCCCAGCTCTATGCATATGATAGATCTGATGTGGCCTCATTAGCACTTCTTAACCCCTCTCTGCAGATGAGCTGCAGGACTGAGACAAGGACACAGCCAGATCTGCACTCCTAGTACACAGCTATTCAAATCAGTGCCCAAGTAAGCTATGCAATCCTTGTTCCTGCTTCAGGAAATGCCTGCCTCATGAGCGTGACGCATTCCTGGTGAGGTTAATTGCCACATGGGACAAGAAACTATGCAGTCTGAAGTGAAATGCATACATCAAGATTACGGCATTTATGAAGAAGGGGCTCAAGCTGCAGTTTCTTCCTACCCGGTGTATGAATACTTCCCTCCTACAACCAGATGGGGCCATGTTATAGATTGCTTGTAGCTGGCAGCCAATCCATCTCACTGAGATTGTTGGTCGATTGTTTCATTGCTCCTGCCATGGACACAGTTCACAAGAGGCAACACTCCTCTGCTCATTCATTCCAGGACCATATTTTGGGCACCTGAAACAAGCCACATAGGGATGCCACACAGAGAGGTTTCCCAGGACAGGCTATCTCCCTTCCAGCTCAGAAGTAAGGAAACCTGTGCACCCGAGTAGGAAATACTTGCCTCCCAAGGAAAGCATGAGAGAGACGGTACAGCCACCCCTGAGCACTCTTAGTCAGGTAGTCCTGTGGTTCACAAGTATTCTCAGATGGCAGAGTGCTTTGTACAGTCCAGATGTGATTGTGAAAATGCTGGGCTGATATGTATATGTGTGTAGGGGTGGCGGAGGCACGAGAGGAAGTCCCTGCTGCTGGGATGGGTGCAGCTGTGATTATATTTGAGGTGTTCTTATTGCATTCCCAGGTGCAGAATCATTTTCCATTGAAACTCCATCAGCTTTCTGTCACCCTTGCTGCTCTGGCAGCTTTAGGTTACTTTGCTTTGGGGTTCTGCCTTCCATGGAGTATGTTCTTGGCTCCACAAATTGGCTCCCAGTTAAACATACATCACACATGCCCAGTCCCTGCTTTCCAACAGTTCTTGATAAATCCTTCCCCCACTACAGCCAGTGGCACAAGCCACTGGGAAACCTGTAGAGGGAAAACAAGTGTATGGCTCTGCCTGGCCCTGAAAAGATCACATATGAGGTTAAAGTTATGGCTTGAAGATGGAAAGTTTTCATGACCAGAAGAAAAGCACTCCCTTGCATAGTGGAGGTTGGTCCTTGATCAGGGCTTTCTACGTGATACAAACAACAGCGACTTCTCTGCTCCTTACCAATGCAAGTTTTTTGATCCTCATCGAGTTGGTAACCCAAGTTACAGGTGCACTCTGGACCAGAGCTGGTGTGACGGCAAAGATGGGAACATCCACCATTGTTGGCCTCACAGCTATTCACGATCTCCATCTCTATCCCTGGAAAGCAGACAGACAGGCTGCATGAGTACGTATGCAGCATTCTGTAGCACTGCATTTGTCCCAGGATCATGACTGAGCCATGATCCATTGTAGGTCCATTGTGCCACAGTCTGATGGGGACCTACTGCTGGGCATTACCAACTGAAACCAAGCAGGTCTTAACATGTGGATAAAATATATCTGTCTAAACATAGCTCCCAGGAATCATGAGAATAGAAATAACCTGCAAAGGACAAGGAATAAGACTAGCTGTGCCTGGATCCACTTCTGGCAAAGGAAGCAACACACAAACATACACCCCTCCCGGTGCCAGGCCAGGCCCCCTTATCCCTGCACAACTGTGTTGTGGAGCAGTCTCTGCATCACCTTTTGGACAGACCTGGACATGGGCAGATTGAGCCCACTACTTGGTCCCATCACTGGCTCCTGATTTCTGCTATGCTCCAGTACATGCTGCCAGCCAGAAGTTAGCCCCATACCTTCCTCATTTCAGCACATCAAGTTTTGATGACAACTAGAAATGGGAACAGCAGCACAGAGCTAATGACAGAAATACTTAGATCCCTACAGCTAGAGGAGCTGGACCCAGTGCCTGACATGCTGGAAGAAACATTAGATGCAAAGATACACAAGGCTTTTGCCACAGTATAAAGAGGTTTCAACTGAGGAGTCTATGGCTGATACAAAGTTTATTAATCATGTCCTTGAAAATAAAGCTGGTTATTTTACTTTCCTTAAGCACAAAAGGACTTGTGCCTGCAAGGCCCTTGGCTCTGTTCTGTGCTTCCCCAAAACAAATTCCTATTTTTAATGCATGAAATGCAGTTGGGTATTTTTGTGAAGCCCTGGTAGTATCCTGAGCAGGTGAGGTCAGGGGCAGGAGCATGTGGCCCACAAATGCTGTGTCCCTCTGGGCAGTCACTAGAGACATGCCCCAGTGAGGAGAGCAGATCTGCCTTTCGCTCTGGTCTCCGGAGGATTAAAGGGGAGAGTGAGTTGGAGAACATTGCATTCCTGTCTCTCTGTTACCACAGTAAAGCAATCAGAGCGTTAGGGAAGGCAAGTCTCTGCTTCTGAGGCACCTGAGAAGGAGGCTTGAAGAAAATTAATACTATACAAATCATCAAATTGGGGCCTTTGTCTCAGGAAGAAGCCAGAGCTTCACGGAAGCAGGTGCAGAGGGTGAGACATCCTCTCACTTGGAGAGGTGGCCATTTCACAGCGCAGCAGAGGTAGCTGATACCAGCAAGTGCAGGGGATGTGGGGAAGGCACTGATTTAGACTACCTGGTCCAGAGTCTTACATCTTTTACCAGCAGCACCAACAAACAAACCTGACTAAAAGCACCGGGCTTAGAGAATCTTCCACATGTACCAAAGTCACCTGCAGACCAGCGAACAGCAGCAGCCAAGAAGAGACTGGCCACCTTTGCCAGAGCAGTTACAACCTTCAGTTAGCCCTTCATAGAGAAGATCTACAGCTCTCAGGCTCATGTTTGGCTTCCTGAAATGATGCTCTATAAACCTAGCTGACTTCATTTCTCATCTCTGTCCAAGACAGGAGGGAACCTTGCTTGTTTAAAACAAAACAATCATGTTAAGGGAAATATCTTTATATGATCTGCAGGCTTCAATAAGCTGTGCTATTTGGGGGGAAATAAGTCTTATCTCAGGGCTTCAGTGGGATACAGCTTCAGCCCTGCACTGCATATCGCTGCCAGACCCTGTCAGTTCAACTTGATTTCTTCTTAAGTCAAGTTTAATGTGAACACCGAGGCCACTAGCAGTTGTTGGGCTTATTGGGATCTGACTGTCCTGGGCTTTGACTTGCATCAAAACAGGAGCAGGACAGTTATTTACACAGACAGATTGAATGGGAATTACCTCAAATTAACTCTGATTGGGCGGGAGAAAAAGTGTTATATTGGTACTTCACAGGGATGTAACATGGGACAATGGAGTTGTACATCTGTACGATCCCAGAATGGAAAATTTCATTCCCAGAGAAATGTGACATCTGTTTTTAGCCTCAGATGAGCAGTGAGTGCCTTAGCAGCAGGACTGGGAAAGACGGAAGGATAAACCTACTGGAACACTCCACTCTCCTTCTGCCCAGACAGTTAGCAATGGCTGGCAGAGGACAACTATTGCAAGCATGAGCACACGTAGAGATAAAACCCAGCTAAGAGAACATTAAACCCACTATCATATGCATGTATAATGACCAGGAGGAAGCCCAGGGTGGTCCTTTCACAGCAACAGCCAGCAGTGCTTTAAATGTCTGTGGACAATTGATTATCCGGCCAGTCTTTTTTCAGCTGACAAAGAGCTTGTGCCTGAAGCTTGCTTTGCATCTTCCCGACCTTGGACATTTGTTTCATCCCTGGATGGAGCTAAATGAACCATGTGAGGTCAAGTTCTACCTCCAATTACAGCTCTGCAACTCCTTGATTATCCCTTCAGGGCTAGCCAAGAGCAAAATTTGGCTCATTGCTTTCCAGCAGCTCCCCCTCACTGCAGCCAGAGGCACCAGCCCTTTAAGGACCTGGCATGGCTTCTTCTTGGGTGGGGGAACAACAGTCACATTAACATCCTGGGAAATGTGCCAGCGAGAATGCCAGTAATGCTCACTGTATCAGCTGCTATGGAGCAATAAAGCATGAAAGTCTGTCAGTCCCAGGGGTCATCTCAGTGCTGCTTCTTTCCCTCCTGAATCCTGATAAGCAAAGAGATCTCTCCAGGTTGCCTGAGGGCAAGGGGCTCCTTCAGGACAATCTACACTTACTGTAGCACTGCTTGCCATCTGCTCCCAGCTCATACCCGGGGTTACAAGTGCATTTGAAGGAGCCCCGAGTGTTGAGACAGCTGTGTGCACACATGGCCAGTCCAGTTGCACACTCATTCACATCTGCAAGAGAAAACAGGCAGTCAGCACACCCAGCCAGCAAGTTCTGCCAGGAAAATGTTCCCCAGAGAGCATGGCTGCCTGCATTTCAGAGTCCTCAAGGGTGGAATTTTGCAGGGTTTCTGTACCTGGTCTCCTGGGGCGCAGACAGAAGTGCAGCTTCCCGCTGTAACTCAGAATGCTTTGCAGGAAGTGTTCTGAGTTACAGCGAAACCCGACCAAACAGAAGTTCACTCTTGGTTCCAAGGCTGGAGGGGAATCTAGTTGCTGGCTACAAGCCTGCATCTGGTTTGCCCTAGCAATGACCCCTCCTCCCTGTCAGTCTGCCCTGTTTTCAGAATGGGAGGGGGGAAAGGGAGAAGAGGAAGCTCATCCAAGAGGTTTCCCAGATGGTGCTGGAGGGTGGGGTGGGTGAATTGGACCCTGCCCCCCTTTGGGGGACTCCAATACACCTGCTCCACCCTACAGCGGGGGCTGAAAAAACTCCAGACCTAAGTCCTTCTGCTCCCTTCCCCCCTCCCATTCTGAAAACAACTTGGAGGTTGGCAGGCAGGCAGACACAAGTTACAGAAGACACTTTTGTTTTGAAACATCTTCATCTGAACCCTCATGCAACGAGGGTTCAGATTTTAGCCTGATTGGCCATTTTTGAAGCGGTCTGTAGCTATACACTTGTGTTTGGTCACAGCTATAGATCACTTTCTGGGGCCACATAGGGCAAAAATTGTCACTTCTGTCTGCACTCCTGGATCTTCTATTAGGTAAAAGCAGAAAATATCCCTATGAGTGGTTAAGTTGAAGTTCTGTAACTGGGGGAAGGGGCTGACAAACATTCAGCTACTGAATAGTGGACTCCAAGATGAATATGAATCGTCAGCATGATGAAATCATCAGCAAAGCTAACTGCATTTTATCATGCATCAGCAGATACATGACAAATAGATCCAAGGAGGTGATACTTCCCCTCTATGTGGCATTGGTCAGGCAGCAGTTGAAGTACTGCATCCAGTTTTGGGTGCCGTACTTCAAGAAGGATGTTGATAGACTCGAGAGGGTCCAGAGGAGGGCCACTCATATGGTTAGGGGCTTACAGGACAAGCCCTATGAGGAGAGACTGAGGGACCTGGATCTCTTCAGCCTCTGCAAGAGAAGACTGAGAGGTGATCTTGTGGCTGCCTACAAATTCATTAGGGGAACGCAGCAATGGATCGGAGATGCTCTGTTCACCAGGGCGCCTCTTGGGGTAACAAGGAACAATGGTCACAAACTGACAGAGAGCAGATTTAGGCTAGATATCAGGAAAAATTTCTTCATGGTAAGGGTGGCCAAAGTTTGAAATGGGCTTCCAAGGGAGGTGGTGCTCTCCCCTACCTTGGGGGTCTTTAAGAGAAGGGAGAGAGAGGGCTTCAGATCTCCTCATGGTGTGCGTACTGTACCTTCACAGGCCTTGTTGTCAGCTGCCAGCCGGTAGCCAGGATGGCACTCACAGTGTGCCATGCCACGGTGATTTTGACATTTGTGCATACAGCCTCCATTTCGATCAGCACATGGGCTCTTCACTGCAGAGACAAAGCACAGAGCAAAACAACCTCATTGCACACCTGCCCAGATTAACCTCCATCATACCCAAGTGCAGCCTCAGGGAGAGGTATGGGGAAACCAAATGCAATCAGGAGCAATGAGGCCAGGACACCAGAGGTTATGCCTGTGGAGCCTTTATTAACGAGATGAGTATTCAGGGCTTGCAGCTTCTGTCTCAATCTAAAAGACGAGGGACGCAGTATGAGTTCCTGGAAAAGCAATGGGCTGAGCTAGCTGGAGCCTTTCCAGAGGAGTGCTGGCACAAGCACGGCCAGAGAGCCCAGCAGGGGGGAAGAGCAGGGCCAGCTCCTTTCAACAGCTTTCCCCAGGGATCTGACCCATTTCTGACCCATGCCAGGGGCCAGGCAGACACACAACTGAGAAATCTGCCCAGACACTCTATTTTTAACATCCCAGATAGGCCTATTTCCTGAGGAGCCCCACAGCCCAAACCTTTCCCTTCACAGCTTGCATGCCAACTACTGTCAGCAAGATGCTTGGACTCCTGTTCCTTCTGACTTCCAGCACTGCCCCTCCTCACCCCATGGAGAGAACAGGACATAATTGCCAGGAATGGTCTGATGGCCAGAGGAGAGAGGAAGGGTTCCTGTTTCACTGATGGAGACTGCTGCCCTGTAGTGTGCTCAGGAGCATGTGGCCTGAAACAGTTTCACTGTGTTTGGCTGGGCTCCAGCTGCTCTTCCTCAGCTTCCAAAATAATCCCCGGAAGATGTCTCAGGCAATATAGCATGCAGAATTGGCACTCTTTCCTACTGGAGAGTTTCATCTCTTTCTGATATGCTCAACATTGGAGCAGGCAACTGAGGCATCCTGATGGTTTCTGTTTAGTTAGATACATAGGCTAGTCACCTAGTTATCATTAACCATTTTGTGCCTGACTCCCTCCTTTAGGGAAGCATCAGGAACCACACCACAGAGCTCCCACAGGCTCTGCTCTGGCTGTGCTCCAAAGCTTAGAAAAGCAATGGAAAAGGGGGAGGGCAGTGCTTCTCCATTCCCAATTCACCCCCAGAGCCCAGGGGAGACTCACAGATACAATGCTTGCCATCCTCCTTCAGCTGATAGTTGTGCCGGCATTGGCACCGGTGTTGAGTTAACGTCAGCTGCAGACAATTGTGCTCACAGCCACCATTGTTGACAGCACAGGTGTTCACGGCTAGCAGAAAAAGGGGCAAGACAGTAACACAATTAAAGAAGGGCTGTAGAAAAATGGATGAAAGACTGCTTGCCAAGAACTAGGGCCAAATACACAAACTCCTGCAACAGAGCAGGAATCAGACTGGCTAATGGAAATTTTAGCCTCTGCAGCATATTCAGCCCAAGGGCAAGTGGGACAGTTCAATGTTTAAACTGCACCTATAACTGCAAGTTTCCTTCATTACCGGTATGTTTTGAACTTGACAGACCATGTACACAGCACAGCATTGTGCAAGAAAGACATCCAAAGCAGCCCACCAAATTTGGTACATTATTCTTTGATGATGGGAGAAGCTCTGTTGAAAAGTGTGAGTCAGCACCATGAAAACCCTGTTTGCAAGAAATCAGAGCTCCCAGTCCTGCTCCTGGCTGCTCCCACGGGGAGTGGAACACAGGTCAGGCCGTTTCTGGCTTGAGTTACATAATCCAAAACTCAATTCGGAAAGCTATGTGGGAGGGGAGGGAATGACAAGCATGCTTGCTTTACAACCGCTAATCCCTTCCGAGCAGGTGCCGGGGTAAGAGGGCAGGGTCTGTGCACTGTTTGTTTACCATGGAAATTCTTGTAATTGTGTTTAAAAGACACTGGCTACAGACTTAACAGCCATGCTAGCTCCGGGTAATCATGACTGTTTACAATGAATGATGGCCTGAGGGGGACTCAAGCATGCTCTCGTGACAAAATGATACGGAAAATTAACTTTCTGGCTCGGAGCCACCCAACAAGCCCCCTGAAGACACAGAGCAGGGCCCCATGGTTACACTGCAGCCCCACTGGGAACACCTCAGCAGACACACTCAAAGCCGTGTGCTGTACACTTGCACGTAACTTCTGCACGGCATCCTGGGGGCTTGGGCTGATTCCCTGGTTTACATTAGAGCTGGTGTTATCCCTGTCAAAGACATCTAGTATCTTCTTCATACCTGCAACAGATCTTAGAGAGAGAGGTGCTGGCAGGGATGCCCATCTAGGAGTTAGCACAGAGGATTGCGAATACAATACTAAAGTTCTCTCCCCTGCCATGCTACTGAGCCCTGCAGGTGCCCAAAGGTTTTTCAAGCAACAGAGTCAGGCTGCATCCCTAAAATTCCTGCACTAGCCTGTTCCTAAGTGTAACAGCGTGTTCCTCTGGCCACTCAATTGACAGGTGGGCCTTGCATCTCTAGCTAATATGCTGAGATCATACCAGCACCAAAAAATTTAAAAAAAAATCAATGGCTCTGACTTCTTGTCATTCCCAGGAGAGATCTGAACCAGAAAACAGAGAAGAAACCATTACTTTAGACCAGTGGTGCTCAACCTTTTTCGCTGATGGACCAGATGGGCAGTGGCTGATTTCTCCATAGGCCGGATCTGGCTGGTGCCCTTGGCCTGGCACCTAAAGCGGTCATGGTGGGACCTCATGTGGGGGTCAGGAGCAAGGGAAGGCAGCCTGGCCCCAACCCAGCCCTGCTGAAGGGAAAAGGGGCTTCACTGTGCCCTGATCAAGCCACAGGTGGACAGGGGGCATGGGCCCAGCCTTGATCTAGCTGCAGAGAGCAGTGTGGGGGAGAATTTCCAAAACTCAACCAGCTTTTAGGAATTTGGCAGCATGGGAGCATGACCATATTGATTGTCATTGCTCCCCCATTGCCAAATTTCCTGACCTCTGGGGAGCATTGTGGGCTGGAAATCATGGAAAGATTTGGCCTGCAGGCTGGAAGTTGAGCACCCCTGCTTTAGACCATTGTGCTAGCGCACTGTAACAGGGAACCTCAGCCCTGTTACTAAGAGGCAGGGTTGCCCCTTTAATACCCGAGTCTACAGGAACATCAAGCACCAGGAGGGTAGGGTCTAATAGCCCAACCACCCAGGCTGGTCAGTTGACATGAAGGGGATAGGCCTCTGGGCACATATAAACTCCAGGGCCGAGGTTGGCAGGGGGAGGTCTCTGGCAAGCAGCCAGGGCAAGAGAGCTCCTGAACAGCAAAACTACCCAGGAACACTGGCTGCTGGCCAGACTGTTGCTGTGGCTAATGAGACTCCAGGAATCTACAAGGTACCCAGAGCTGGGGGGTGCTCAATATGCGAGGAACAGTTTGGAGTTTTCAAGGAGCCAGAGTGTGGCTTGTATGACTTGTATTATGTTGTAGCCCAGGGGCTCGTATTTATGTTATTGGTTTATCTGCTGGACTGGGCTGAGGCTATTTGGGGAGGAGGGGGCCTCGTTGGGGCACACTACCGTACTCAGACCCCAGTGCCAGGGGGGTGCAGTGACAGGGGATGCTCAGACCCCAGCGCCTTAGGGCACAGGTCAACATTTATATACCATCTACGAGGCATGGGCCACTGTGTAGGGGAGGTTTGGAGCGGTAGATAGCGACCCCTAGTGTTGAGGTAGTAAATGGGCAGCCTCCCACCTGAGTAACATCATAATTATTGTTCCATCAAGGCATGGCAGGCGAGATAGGTGGGTGGGGAGCCCAGAGACAGGGTCAGGCCTATGTTAGACAGGCCCAGGGATGGACCCCTGTCACACCCACGTACTCTTAAGGAGCATCTTACCCAAAGATGTGGCTCTAAAGAAAAATGTCTCTCCAGCAAAGTTGAGAAACACTCCCTTAAATTGTATCAGTCCTGTGAAAACACTCATGTACACAACAGTGCATGTGAAGTATCACATTGCACACTGCACTTCCCAGTCTGGCATGTACAGACAAGCCAAAAAACACATCCTGGAATGGAAGCCCAGAAAGGGTTTCTATAAACATCAAAGAATACCAGAGACTGGGCAAAGGTTGAACACCTCCAACCTGCTCCTTCCCTGGGAGAAGGATCCACTGTGCTTTCAGGGAAGAGACTTATAAGAGAACTAACATAATCCTTAATGAAAAATCTCTGTCCACATACCAGCTCTGCTCAGGTAATCCTATGCCTGTGGGCAGCCACCAGAGGATCACTAACCACCCAAGTTTAGAAAGTGAATGCTAGGAAAAGTCTCTCTTTTTCATGGAGGTCTCTCAGCCCCTAAAAAACTCCCTTGTATAAAACACATACTGCCCTGTGTGTCCCACAGAGAAAAGGAGACCTTGCCAGGCTCCGCATCACTGTTTTTTAAGGACTGTTATTTTGCAGTCATACTGCACTGAGTCAGCGTGCCGCCACCGCAACACTGTACACCACAGCTCCTTTCATCTCTGGATCTCAAAGGGTTTAATACATGTTCATTGCTGAAACCTCACAAAGCTCATGTGATGGATACATAAAGTGGTTCATAGGAAAACACATGTGCATGACTAAGAGATGAGTTTAAGCGGGGTTACAATGTGATGCAAAGTATCAAGGGTACCGAACCATATAGAAGATTCAAGGAGGTTGCTGGCCTGTCTCCATTAGGCTGAGGTGTTAAGCACCCTATATACCTGCCTGGAGAGAAGCACTTGCATCCCTTTTTATGAGGATGCACTGAGTGCTGTTCTTAGGCTGCTGTGGATCAGTGCCAACACCTCGCTCCTTGTGGGCTCCAACGCCAAGCTGGCTCCTTCAGCCACATTAGAGGGGAATTCACCAGATACTGCAGTAGTAAATGCTGCTATTTACAGTTCACTTTTAAATAAGAAATCCCAGCTCCTACAGAAGGGGTTATAAAGAGATGGAACCAGGGCCAAAGGAGGATGTCCAGGAAAAAAAAGGATATAAAGTTATACCACGTGGCCATCTGACTGTAAAAACCTGTCAGTCAAATACAGCACAGCTTTTCTTCTCAGTGATGAAAAATGATCCCTATGCTTAGATGTGCTCTAAATTGAAATAGGCTTCATGGAGTTGTTCAATGCCGTTCCTTTACCTTCCTAATTAAGTCCCTATAATTTGCACCTTTTTCTGCCCACTATCATTTGTAACACACAGTCTCTGTTGCAGCAAAGCAGATCCAAAAAGTACCAAAGACAATTTGGTTAAACAGCTCCACTTTGTATCAGAACATCAGAAAAACTAAATAGCCTTCACTGTTTGGGAGACATTGGTCCAGCATGCAAATGGAAAGCCACAAGAATGCATTGTTTTTTCCTGCAAACAATTCTCCCAACACGTCTGCCTTCAACCGGAGCACAGGACCTTCCTGAGAGAGAACAGTCTGCACTTCCCTCAGCATCAAGGCAAACATAAGCCTCTGATTAACTAAACAACATTCTTGGGAACAAAACTGACTTAATTGGGTCAAAATGTTGCAGCGTACTGCTCAGTGCTGGAGCAGGAATTGCCCAACTGCGTT
>NW_005841851.1:5140168-5146999 GCF_000455745.1 Alligator sinensis
AGTTTTCCTGATTTTGTTTGTTTTATTCAGCTTGGAAAGAGGCAACAGAAGTATTTGCCATTACTGAAAAGTGATAGGTCAAAGTTACACGACTTTCCTTATAAGAGATCTGGGTGGTGGCCGTTTTAAATGTTCTGATACATTAAGATATTTAATAAAAATATATTCAAAGATGTCACAAATAATGTAGCTGCAATTCTCATTTAAAAAACAATAATTAAAAATGATGCTAATTCCAGCATCCATGCATATTTCTTTATATGGTAGAAACACAGGGCCAATGTTTAATAAACAAAATCATTTCATGTCTAAAATAATCTCACAGTGTGCAATTATTTGTGCGAGTCTGAAGTGTGAAATTTATTCCCTTCTTGACCCACCATCACTAAACAAAAATTTCTTATCTTCTAAAATTTTAAAGGGACAGAGAAAGCAGAGGTAACTCCTCCAGGACAGCATCAATACAAACTTCCCAAATCCCATTCAATAGGGCTCTTCAAGCAGCGGACAAGATAAAATTGTGCCAGAGCCCAGTTCACCCCTGGCTTATCCATTGTGGCAGGCCATCATGGGGTAACGATGCAATGCTGGCTTTTTATGAGGGATAATTCATATGAGATAGGCTGAAATTTCCAGCATGTAGCACATATACCTTCCAATGTCAGTGGGCAAATACCACCCAGTTACCAGCAGGCTGGCTTGGATATAAACAAGCTAAAAGCAGCGTATATATCTCATGATCAAGCACCTGAACCAGAAAGTCCTCCTTTGTTAATGTATTTAAGAGAAGGCCCTTCTCATACCGGTAATGACTTTTCTGCTGCTCTGGAACCAAAACAGCCAAGTTTGGCAAACTTGGGAGTCAAACTCCCTACTACAAATCCCAGCTGAAAAAGTCTGAAAAGGATTAATAAAAAGAAGATGAAGAGTGGAGATGGCAAGTATTTTGTTCCCTCTTTTTTTTTTTACTCCCCAAAGCAGAGTTTGTCATGTTTGTAAAATTATTTTTCAAGACTAATAATTCCATCTGAGCATCATAAATTCTGCAAGTGCATATGTGGACTAAGAAGCCCTAGTGTTCTAGTTGTATGAACCATACCAGGCACATTCCAGTCCAGCACAAGTAATAGGAACCAGAAGTCATTTTCTGGCAAAGGACATATATACAAAAGAGGTGGCAGGCACCACTGGCTATACATACAGCATGCAGATTTTATGGGATAAACTGGCTGTAGGTTCAAAGCAATAACATTACACTATGTTTACTACGAACCGCCCACATTACACTAAAGAGGAATGGTGGTCAGGAGTGCCACCTTAAAGAAATGGCTTGGTTAATTCAATGGGAATGAATGGTAATTTAGGGAATGGCAAAAAACAAAGAGAAAACAGCTTCTTCTTTCTTATTTAAGGAAGGGCCTTCCAATCCTCGGTCTCCTTTTGGAGGACAGGTCCCAGAACAGTGAATAAGGGCAAGCAGAATTCTCTGCTGGTCTTGTTTTAATAACTTTTTTTTTTTACAAAGCCACATTGAGAAAACTTCCATCCCCAGCTGCTTTTTCTAGCTAAAAGTTTCTGTGACCAGCTTGCCAAACTCCATGGCAGCTCATGCATCATGTGGATTCTTGTATTTAAAACAAGACAGATTGTCCACAGATGATATTTCATAGCCTTAAAAAACAACACCGCCTCCATCTTCTCTGTCTCTAAAGTGAGTTTAGTGCTGGAGAAAGGTGATGGATGGAGAGTCCTGGAGCCCAATCCTCTACTGACCCATAAGCATAGGCGGAGGAAGAAAAAATTGGGGGAGCAGCATTTTCTGGCCCTTGCCCTGGCCCTGGCCCCAGCCCCGGACACCTCCCGGCCCTGACCGCACGAGGCCCAGCTGCCACATCAGCCTTGGCTGCCTCCTGGCTCCAGCCACTCTGGCCCAAGCCTTGGCTGCCTCCTGGCCCCAGGCCCACCAGTCCCAGCCCCAATTGCCTCCTGGCCACACCAGCCCCGGCCCCAGCTCTAGCTGCCTTCCCACCCTGGCCCCAGCTGCGCACCCCCCAGGGGTGCCCAGAGCTGGGGGCTGGAGCAGGGCCAGCCTTGGCTGCACCACCACTGGAGGGGATGGAGCCCCTGGGACCCCCGTGCCTCCAGCATCCCGCATAGTCCCCAGGAACAGCCTGGCAGCTCCTCCAGAGGAGCGGCATTGCTGTGAGGCACATGGCGGTACCCGCCTTTTTCAAAGCAGCGGCGGCAAGGCACAGAGGCATGGAGCAGAGGCTGAGTCCAGGTTGCAGCTGTGGCCCATCCTCACCCCATGCAAAGATCGGGGGGCTGCCTGGTGCTGTGCCTCTGGAGGTGCCGGGCTCTGACTGTCCTATGGTCCAGCCCAACTGGGGCCCCATTCACCATGAATGGGGCCCTGGGTGAGCCAGGTCGTGGGACAATCAGAGCCTGATGGCTCATCCAGGGGTGTGGGGGAGTGACGCTCGCTGCTGCATGCACCACGGTGGAACCAAGGTGGGGGCACATGCTACCTCATCCTGCGCTCCAGGACAAGCCACCACGCTCCAACTGTCCCACAACCTGGTTGGCCAGGGCCCCATTCATGGTGAATGGGACCTTGGCCAGGCTGGGTTGTGTGACATTCTCCACAGTGCAAGAGGGAGTGCCCAGGGGCAGGAGTGAATGATTCACCCTTCCCTTACCCCACTCTCTCCTGCACTGTGGGGGCCTCAATCTGCCCTCCAACCCACCCCCCCACCCCAGAAATAAAAAAAATAGATTAAAAGAAACTCATCTGCTTGCACCTGAGCTGACTGTGATCCTGGCTGTGAGTGCGCAGGGCAGCTGAGTGTGCTCGCCCATCTCCCCCCTGCAGCAGCAACCTGGGGCCAGGCTGCCTTAAGGCGATGCCTGCTGCTGCCCTGTGTTTGGGGGAACTGAGCCCTGTTAGTGCCCCCCCTTCTGCCACCTATACCCATGAGACAGATATAGCATAAGCAATGCCAGTGTTAGCCCCATCCATAAAGCTGTCCGGCAACTGGCATTCTGCCTTTAACCAGTTAGCAAAGAACCGCAACTCACAGCCAGGCTTCAGATGAGTATCAAACTGAGCCCTCTGGGTTACACAAAGCACTTCTGCTAGAGAAACTTTAAGTACAGGCTGCGCATGGCTTCCACTAACTGTGTCAGAAGGGAGTGATGTGTACAATGCCCACCCTCATCTATTCACTCTCTAGGCTTTGCCTAAACTGTTCTACATCTCATTTAGGTCCCAATTCAGCAACAACCTTAAGGAACTGCTTTACTTGTGTCCTTTACTTGTGTTTATCAAGGCAGGACAACAGGGAATTGGAGATGCGCTATTTACCAGAGTGCCCCTGGGAGTAACTAAGAATAATGGGTGCAAACTAGTGGAGAGTAGATTTAGGTTAGACATTAGGAAGCAAATTTCTACAGCCAGGGTGGCCAGAATCTGCAATGGGCTTCCAAGAGAGGTAGTACTATCACCTAACTTGGAGGTCTTCAAGAGGAAGCTTGATAGTCACCTGGCTGGGGTTATCTGAGATCAGTCCTCTTTCCTGCCAGGGGCAGGGGGTCAGACATGACGATCCTTTGTGGTCCCTTCCGACTCTACGATCTATGAATCTTTACACTAAGAACATGCTTAAGTGCTTGGCTGCATCGGAGCCTTATGCCACGTACTTTGAGAGAAGGTGACAGAGCCCGGAGCAGACTCTGGAATCCTGACTCAGCTTCTCCTGTTCTAAATTCTTTCACACACATACATTGTTTTTTCTTTTAAATCCACCTAAATTTCCATTAAGGAGAAGAAGAACATTTCTTAAAAACAAATGCAATCGAGGCAGCATTCACTGTGGGTTTTAATTCTAATAAATTCACAGAAGTCACCCTTCATGGTACAGATAAGGGTTAAATTTTCAAATACAGCTCAACTCTCCATTCAGTACTTGCAATTGGAAAACAAAGATCTGAGAAACGGCAAGCCATGCACACAATTACCTCTTCTGTGTATGCCATTTAAGTACACACAGATCTGCAGGATGCAATCTTTCTGTTCAGTCAAACAAATCCTGTGAATACTTGATTTCTACATCTAAATGATATAAATAGGAATACACTGTATAATCCCAGACCAACTTGTTCTAATCTCAGACAATTTCCAGAAATACGTTGTGCACTAATAAGGACCATCTCTCTGTGTTACAGGCCAAAAAAAGCAACTGGCTCAGATTACATCCCTTATTTTAGAATGGAGGCCAAACAAAACCCTCAGAAATAGTGTAAAAGGATGCTAGCCAGCCCCCTCCCCATCCGTTTCTGATAGAGGAAGGGGTAACTTCAGGATAGTAAGGCAATTGGCAAAATGCTCTCTGCTTGCTTCCCCTTCCTTTTGCATTAAAATCTTTTCACATTGGATTGTTATATTTTAGCAGCAGACAACAGTGGCAATGCAAAGAGGGTGCATGTGCACCCCCTGAGAGCACCAGTGCACCCCCTGTCCGGCCACGCTTGCTGCTGAGGAGATTGGGGGGCGGGGGGAAACAGGTGGGAGCGCCGGTGCCCCCCTGCAAGCACTGGCCGATCGCTGCAGCCGCTCTCAGAAGCGGCCGCAGACACTCCCGGAAGTGGCTGCAGTGACTGGCTGCAATGATCAGCCGTCATGGGATTGTCCGCGGGGGGACCACCCCCCACCTGGGGCAGTGAGATTGGCCACAGGGAGGCAGCAGGATCGGCCGCGAGGGGACACCCCTGGTTGGTGGGACTGGTAGCAGGGGGGGAATGTGCTCCCCCAACTAAGGCAGCACGAATTGCCCACGGCAGACAACATAGGTAACAGGCACAGATTTTGCAGCCTAGGTTCAGATTTCCTAGGGAGTAGAAAATAAAGGTCAGATTCTGTGTTGAGCTGCTGCAGGCTGCAGCAAAGGAAGTGCATCCCAGGGAAATGGGTGATTAAAGCTGCTTTCTGAAACTTTTTGCACCTCCTGATTCTGGGCTGCTCTCTGGGTCAAGGTGACACCTAGAGTAAGTTAGCCACAAGAGCCTGCCTAAATTACACCCATCTGTTCTCTGGCTGCTTATGGGCAATGATGTCCTGAATCTCTGCAGTAGTGTGCTATGCTTCCACCTCTGCTGTGCCTTTTCTGCCCCAACTTTGGCACAACCCGTAAGCCAAGACTGCCCAGGGGAGTCCTTGGTTGTGGCTTTTACCTCTGTTTCTGAACCAGAGAAAATCTCTGTATTTGGACCCCTTGGAGTCCCTTTGTCCAGTGCACATGGGCAAGAGTGGGTGGTAAAAAGTCTAAGCCCAGATCTAAGATATCCCTGGTGGTCAAGGCTAGGGACAGATATTACACGTAAACCGGTTTAAGTGACCAGAAATTGGTTTAAACCTCTAACAGAACATAAGTTCAGTGCACATAAACCAGTTTCAAAATGGCTGGAACTGGTTTAAGATAACTGGCTGAATGTCAGTCAGTATCAGACTTAACTGATTTGGATCAAAGCAGTTTATGCAATGTCTGTCCCAGACCCCTTCTTGGTTTAAGTTAAAGCAGAGTCCCCCAGCATCCCAAATGCTTTGCAGCCCTGGGCTGTGCTCTCTGCTCCAGAGAACAGGGCTGGACCCACCTCTCTGCTCCCTAACCAGAGCTCCAGCAGAGACTGCACGCACAGCAGAGTCTGCCTGGCTTCCCTGTCCCCACCCCCCTCCCTTGCCACTTGCTGCTCAAATAGGGATCCCCCACCTCCCATCTCCCACAGCATGGATCCCAGCCCCCTGGACCCTAGGCATGTAGTATGCTAGCTAATGATGAGAGGTGTCTGTGTCTCCAATTTTACTGAAAGCGGCAAACAGAACAGTGTCCGCTTAAGGCTTTTTGGAGCTAATCAAAAGGTTGGCTGGTAATGTCCCTCCCTTCCTTCCTTGGAAAAAGCTGTTTAAGAAGAGCTTGAACTAATGAGAGAGGCTTTTGTTTTGTTGATGGGATGATAACACAGTGTTTATCAGCCCCCTGCTAGCTCCCTCGCCTGTCAGGTGTGCAGACAGTATGAAGAAGCCGGGAGAGTGACATTGAAAAGCTCAGTATCATCAACATATGCATGCACTGTCCATCCCTGCTTTGACTCAGAGTGGTAGCTTGGGGCTGGGGGCTGGCATCACTCCTGCCCCTTGAGTAGGGAAAAGCCTGGGACAGGACAAGCAGGGTGGGGATTTACACCCCTCCCTAATCAATGCATCCTGCTAGGGCCTGGCCACACCACCCCTCAGCTCAGCACTATGGGAGGGAAGGGAGGCCTGCTCTAGCACCCCCTGGCTTCTAGCCTGAGCCACTGTAGGCATGTGCCACCATTTCCTGTGCCACCAATGTCTGTGCAGCTGCAAACTAGTTCAACCTAGGCAGGTTAGACTAACCTGCAAAGATTGAATCAATTCAGGGTCAGCCTTTTTGAATGTCTGTCATTAGCCTAAGACAGGAGAAGGAAGAGCCAGAAGTCCTGCACTCTGATCTTCATTAGGGCTGTGTGAAGCTTTGGATGGTGATTCAATTTGGAGGAGATTTGGCCCGATTCAGTGGCCTAATCTCCGAATCTGAATCGAATCAGGGGACCAATTTAAAGGTCCAAATCGATTCAAAGCTCTCCGAATCTTCAGAAAAGATTCAGAGAGCTTTGATGATTTGGGCAGTCCCTGGTGGCTGCAGCAGAGAGCTGCAGCTGACTCTGAGCTGGTAAGTACTAGGGACAGGCGAAGGGGACTGGGGGAGGGGACCATGGTGGGGCCCCTGCCAGCCCCCCAACCCCCCCGCTCCT
>NW_005841851.1:5147051-5179585 GCF_000455745.1 Alligator sinensis
CCCCCTGCTACCCCAGCCCTCCCGTGGGTGCCCCACCCAGGCCAGCTCCAGCCTTTTAAGCAAAAAAACCCAAGAAAAGCCCTGAGACTCACTGCTTCTGCAGCAGCCTAGGGGCTTTGGGGGGCTCATGCAGAGCCCCCTGCGTGGCACGGGGCAGCACGGGGCAGTGGGGATTACCCCCTGCTGGCAGGAGCAGTGAGTCTGGGGTGGGGTTTATTTGTTTTTTTTTCTTAAAGGGCCGGAGCTGGCCAGGGCAGGGCTCCTGTGGTGGGGCTGGGGGAGCATGGGGCAGTGTGGAGCAGTGGGAATCACCCCCCCCCACACACACACACACACACCCTGCAGTACCCAGTGAGCCGGGGCTTTTTTTTATTAAGTGCCAGGAGTTGGGGTAACCATCGCCGGGCTAGGAGAGGGGCAGGGGATGGGCCTGGCCTGGCTGATTTGGACATTTGGAGATTCAGTAGATTCGGCCAAATTGAATCAGGACAGTGATTCAAATCACCGAATTGAATCACTGTCGCCCAAATTGGCCAAATCCGAACTAAATCGAATACTAGCTGTTTCGCACAGGCCTACTCTTCATTCTGCTACTGATCCAAAAGGTGATGGGTTTTAAGCTCTAGGTGATTTACATAACGTGGGGTTAATAAGAGGATTTTCTGAGGGGCATAACTGCACTTAAAAGTGATTAGAGAACCTCAGAAGAAAGGTGCTTAAAAACTGCATCATACATCCTCCAGATTCAACAAGTATCAGCCAGTTACTGTGACGCTCCAGGACAGACTCGTAATGAGAAGCCACACGAAGCAGGGTTGCCAGAGAATTTCTTTCCAGCTGTCTCTGTGAGGGGCTTTGTACCTCCAGGGTTAACAGCAAATGGCCTCCCCTCATGGGGTTCTGGAGACAGCATGTGCTTTAGACAGTACCCGCTGACAAACTGAAAGTTTTGTGGTTTTTGTGGTGATCAGAAAACATTCAGAGAATTGGATTCATGGTTTTACAGACCCTAACTAGAAACTTCATAGCAGGGGTCTCTTTTGGTCTCCAAAATACTTCCTGGCACTGCTTTTCTGTGTGCTAGCACTGCCAATAGCTTCCTAAAGCAACTACCCATGTTCAACAGTGGGTCAGAACTGTAAGGCTACTTTGGCTCAGACCTGGAGTAGGACCTGATATAGATTTTTCCTGTTCTCCATAGTAGGAACCAATCTGCAGAAGAAAGGTAACATGAGAGAGTTTCACATGTAATAGTTATTCTTTGCTCCACGCTGATCAGTTCACTGTCACGGCAAGAATATTTTATTTCAATTGCACCGTGTCTTATCTGCCCAGCAATTGAAAGAGAACCCAACCTGAAATGCAGCCTATCTTATGAGAAAGTTGATTTGACCCCGCAGTGCCTGGCCAGGTAAAAATCCCAGTGAAGTCAATGGGAATCTTGCCTGAAGTGGAGATGCATTGTAAGGCCAGAGACATGCAGAACTTCAGAACAACAATGGGATACAAAGCAAGCTCCAGCCGTTGTGAAATAAGGGAGAATTGGTGTTCACTATCAAGGCCTTGTTGTACCTTACACTGTGAGCTGCACAAATGTTGATCGGTGTTAATGCTAGTGTGGAGTTTAGAGCAGCTGCACCCTTAGTCTAGAAGTCTTCTGTGACTGTCTCCCACTTGCACAGCTGCCACTAGAGGTCTGGAGAGCAGGGGCGGGACCAGGAGCTATAGCTGTGGGTCACAACTAGAAGGCCAATGAGCCATGATGGGCTTCTCTCCCTGCTCTTCAGGTAGGAGTGTGAGAGACCATGGGATACTGGAGGATTTGAACTTGATCAGAGGTCAGGAAAGCAGACCTTATGACGAGAGGCTGAGAGCCATGGGACTCTTCAGCCTGGAAAAGCGCAGGCTTAGAGGTGATCTGGTGGCCACCTGCAAGTGTATCAGGGGTGCTAACCAGGATCTGGGGGAACGTCTGTTCACCAGAGCGCCCCAAAGGGATGACAAAATTGAACGGTCACAAACTCCTCCATGACCGTTTCAGGCTGGACATAAGGAAGAACTTCTTTACTGTCCGAGCCCCCAAGGTTTGGAATAGACTGCCACTGGAAGTGGTTCAAGTACCTACTTCGAACGCCTTCAAGAAACATTTGGATGTTTATCTTGCTGGGATCATATGACCCCAACTGACTTCCTGCCCCTGGGGTAGGGGGCTGGACTCAAAGATCTTCCGAGGTCCCTTCCAGCCCTAATGTCTATGAAATCTATGAAACTTTGGCGGCACATCTGTGGAGAGCAGCCACACCTTAATAGAATAAAAACTGGGTAGTGCAGATCAGAGGTAATCCTGCCCTGGAGTGTTGTAACTTTGAGCTGCATAATGAGTGTTTAAAACCACTTTAAAGTGTTGATGTGTGGACAATTTGGAGTTCAAAAGCTCTAGGAGCTGCCTAAAATTACCATGTAACAAGGCCCTTAAGCAACACAAGGTTTCTCACACAAGGCTCTGCATTTCCAACTCCAAAGCAGAGAGGGCAGCAGTAAAGCCAAAGACCCACAAGCAACTGCAATGCATTTCAAAACATATGTTTTTTTAGGACATTGGATGTCTTCACAGGTAATAACTTAATAAACTGAGCAGGAAATGTTTTACCACCAAAGAGATTCTCCATTACCCAGCTTCAAAAACAAATGAAGGGTACTGTGCCCTTCTTTAAAACTGAGTCTATAGATAAGCATCCAATTCTGAGGCTGCATCTATGAATTAACCTCCAAATCAAGACAGTTTCATAACCACTGGAGGGAACCTACCATATATGACCAAGAGTGTGCCTGCTGCTTTGGTGTGTGTATGTGTCTTGCTCTCTCAATCATGCCTGGCCTTATAGCTCAGAATCTTACCAAGAGAATCATAGAATCACAGAAAATTAGGGTTGGAAGGGACTCAGGAGGTCATCTAGTCAAAGCAGGACCATCCCCAACTAGATCATTCCAGCCAGGGCTTTGAGTTGGGCCTTAAAAACCTCCAAGGATGCAGATTCCACCACCTCTCTGGGTAACCCGTTCTGGTGCTTCACCACCCTCCTAGTGAGAAAGCTTTTTCCTACTATCCAACCGAAACTTCCCTTGCTGCAACTTGAGACCATTGCTCCTTGCTCTGTCATCTGAGAACAGCCCAGCTCCATCCTCTTTAAAACCCTCCTTCAGGTAGTTAAAGGCTGCTATTATATCCCCCCTCAGTCTTCTCTTCTGCAGACTAAATAAGCTCGGTTCCCTCAGTCTCTCCTTCATAAGTCATGTTCCCCAGCCCCCTTACCATTTTCATTGCCCTCTGCTAGACTTTCTCCAACTTGTCCACGTCCTTTTTATAGTAGGGGGCCCAAAATAGGACAAAGTACTCCAGATGTGGCCTCATCAGCACAGAATAGAGGGAAAGAATTACTTCCCTTAATCTGCTGGCAATGCTTCAACCAATGCAGCTCAGTATGTTGTTAGCCTTCTTGGCAACAAGGGCACACTGTTGGCTCATATCCAGCTTACTGTCCACTGTAACCCCCAGGTCCCTTTCTGCAGAAGCTCTATTCTTCCTGCTTTGCAAACGGTGCCAAGGGTGCATTTGCAAAGGATGAAAGCTAATGAAATAAATGACAGTTAGTGTTAAGTGAGGTCTTGTGTCTGTTCCACTGCCGACTGTACATTTCCCTATGCCCCTCAAGTAGCTGGTCCTGTAACACTTGTCAGGAATGTTGGTTTTAATAAAAGCCATGTGATTCCAAAGATCAAGTCAGAGCAAAGCCTCCAGCTTTGCAAGGTAAATATTTATCTAGACTGAGCGCTGGTGGGGAGAACCACTTTCATGTACTTGTGAAAATACAACAGAAAGAAGGCATGGGCTCAAAGGCCAGGGACCATTGCTGAGTAACCCATGGAGTGATGCCTGGATTGAGAACTTGCATTCTCCAGCCTTGTGTGTTTTATCAGTCTAGGTATTAGAGCATAGTGAGCCAACAGCAAGCCTCTATTGACAGTTCCCTATAGCAGGCTTTGCCTGATGAATGCATCTTAGAAGAAAGAATGACCTCCTTGCCCACCTTATGTTTAAATTATGGGGTGCTTTTTTAAAGACACAAATTTTGTGCACGTCTGAGACCCCGAGCTCCACCAACTCAGAAAACTTTACAGCACTGCAGCTGAGCTGCTCTGCATGACTACTCAAGCACAGTCAAACAACCGCTGGGGAGGACACAGCTGCTGGCTCCTCATGCCAAAGAAAACCACAATACCAGGCTGACAGGGTACAAACCAGGCACCGGGAAGCAAGCATGGAAAAGTGGCACTCATTAGACATGGTCATCCCCAGCAGGAGCCAAATTTATGCCAAGAAGTGAAGGCAGGCCAGTCATAAACACCATGCCGCTTACTTCATATGGAAGTTAGCCTACTCCGCCTGTCGTGGGCTTTGGAAAGAAAAAAAATCTGTCTGCTTTGATCTGACTGAACAAATGATTTACTAGCTTATTATGCAGCTATAATGGACACACTGTATGAGCTTCTATGGCAAAGTCAGAAGCTGCCAACTCTGAGGGGAGAAGGAAGAGAGAGTAACTCTATCTGTCGATTGGTTCTGCTGTTGTAATTTTATGAATCACGCAGAGCGGAGGCTTCTACAGGCACAACCCGTTACTGTTTATTCGCATTGGGGTCTGTTGTTTTCATGTGTTCTTTTAATCCCAGCAGTGCAGATACCACTGGATGAATGTCAAGCCCCACCAGCAGCCAGCCCCAGGGATTTAAGGAGCTGCTCCAGAATCCCATAAGAGGAGATCGGGACCCCTTGGTTCTAGTGGATGGATTCCAACCCCGTACATGTTACCACAAATCCTCCCTAGGAAGTTTAATGACAAACAGCTCAGAAGCACATATTCCCGTGGGGAAAGCAGAGCAGGCGGCCCCTGCTGACACATGGCTGAGGGGATGGCCCCTTGGGATGTTCTGCGTAGCAGCTCTGAATCAGTAGTAAAGCTGAAACAGAAGCAAAACAGGGAGCTACAAGGCACTCCACGGAAATCCCTTTTAGTCAACAGAATGCTCCACTTAGATGACAATCTCCCTTCATGTGTTTTCTTTTGAAATTCTTTCGGTTTCTGGGACTGGTTCTGTCTGGGAGGTTAAAGCTTCCAAATGGCAAGGCTCCTGGTAGTCTATCCGCCTCTTTGTGCACTGAATAAGAGACAGTATCCCTACAAGGGAACAATCTTCTTCAGACAACAAGCCATGTCTATGTACATGCACAACACTGACTTAGCCATATGGTCACTGGTTATATATTCAAGCAGTTACTGCAACGGACTGGAATCCAGAAAGAAAACTGGCCTCCTGCCTTTGTTGCCATGGCCTAGCACCCCCGTGCAACACATACCACTTTCCAAGCTTCAGTTGGTGTAAATGGATGCCCTGCTGAGCTCATTAGAAGATCAAGATGCAGCAGACGTATTTGTAGATGACTTTTCTGGAAGCAGAGCTCTGGAGACAATGCACAGCCCAAGGACAATGAGTTAAACATAACTGTACAAAGTGGTGGAAAAGGCTTTCTCAGCCTGGCTTTGTTTTGGCTCCACTACTCCTAAGTAGCACACAGACACACCTACACACAGTCCTTCCTTTTGTTAGCCAACTTTAGAAAGTGAGCTGTATTGTACAACGGCTTTAAAACCCTTCAACATATGCTTATTTGACAACATCAACTCAAGTCATGTTGAAAAGCCACATGAGAGAAGAGTTTAATACATAGTTAGGGCCAATAGATCCTTCTTCCTGCACAGTGATCTTCAAAAGACAAGAACCAGACACGTGAGAAAACCCACCGTCCCACGAGTGGGTTGCAGGTCTGAAGGTCCTATCGAACCAGGAACTGGATTGGAAAGAGGAAGTCAAATATATAACCCTTTTAAAGGATTTCAGCCTACTTCTTTAGCTGTTGAAATGTTTTGCAGAAATTTCAGGACATACGGATTAGAACGGGTTATGAAACTTCATATTTCTCTGGCTCCTCTCATCCTACTATAAGTTTAATGCCATAACTCTGGCCTTCCAGAAAAGCACATGATCAGCTTCAGAATATGGCTAGAGACTCTGTATACACTTCCCAAGTGCGAAACTCAGTGTGCATGTGCGCTGTATGCAACCAAGAATGCGGCTTTCCCCCTGTGCCTTGTTTTAATTAAATACTCAGGATATTGCACTGTAAAGAAAATAGGACTGAAAAAAAAGATGACAAGTGTGCATTGGGTCCCTCTGGCTCTATCTGCCCCAGAAATAGGAATTCAGTTTAGAAAACAGGGAAAAACTCCTTCAGAATAAAATACCGACACCACTTCAGAACGTGGCAGAAAGTACTTCTGGATCTAATTTGATTTCTTCTGCTCCCTTCTGTAGTGAGCTAATAAAGGCTCAGTGCAGGATGCTATGTAACCTTATTTTTCTTGAGGAGCAACAGCAAATTCCAGCAAATGTTTCTTCTTTTAGATCAACTGGAACTTTATAGAGTTTTCTTTTCCAAACAATGGCAGGCTCCAAAACTTAGGAGACCTGCTGCTGCTGCTAAGTAATATGCTGGCTGGCCTCACTGCCACACGTAAGAAACTATCTGGGGAAGAGGATCCAAAAAAAACTAACCTTCCCATTTGCTCTGAGAATCGAAACAATGTGGATTTTGTGCTTGTCAGCTTGACAACCCTAAATGCAGGAGCTCTATTCTTTTTGGCCCTGGGAGCAGGAGTGCCAGAACAGCACAAAACAGGTTGTTTTTGCAGCATTTCCAGACTAAAGGAAGTATCTGAAGGCTTGTTCAGAAATTCTTTTTTCAAAGCATGTTTGCACATTCAGGAAGGGCTGTAACTCTTCAAGATGTTCACACTGCTTTTTCACATCAGGTCAGTTAGAAACCTCTTTATCATTCCTTTAAGGAGCTGCAGTATATGAAGCACACTCCTGCCTGATAAAACAGCCTGTTTAGATAATTTGTGCAAAATTCTGAGTTAGGCCTGAGTTAGGTCTTAACAAGTCAAAGTTCTCCCTGACTTCAGTAGGAACTTTCCCTATGCAACAACTGAGTCAAGTCTGGGAGATTTCATGCTATATTGTTTGCCCATAAAGCAAGCTATAAACCAAGGGTGTTGTGGGCCCGATAATGGGTGTGGGACCAGTCCCCTGGCCAGACAATAGTACAGGGCTGGCCCTGTAGGCTGGATCAGACCCATGGACTCTCCCACTTCTGGTCTGAGACCCAGCAGGAAGAGGCCCAACATCCCAGGTACTTGACTGTTGCTGCAGGAACAAGCTGCAATCAGGCCTCTTCCCATAGTGCTGTTGGGGCTCCAGTGCCCTAGCTCTAACCCAGGTGCTTGGCTACAGCTGTGGGACAGTCTCCACCCTCGTGGCTGTGGACCAGATGGCCTGGCTCTGTGGGCCAGATCTGATCCACAACCTGTATGTTTGACACCACTGCTATAAAACAAATGCAGCTCAAAGCCTTACACATGAATGCAGAAAAGCATCTTCCATCTCAGCTCCTTTCCTTGGCTTGGCAACTGCCTTTTGCATCCAATAACTTACTCTTCCATGCCAAAAACATCACATTAATCCCTGGCTTTCACAACTTGTTATACAAGGAGCAACAAAAGCATCAGCATTTTCCACATAGGTTTATCTGACAGCATCACGGAGGAAATTAAGACCCTAAATCAAGGGTGGATCGTGTTTGATGTGTCCACGTGTAATTAGCACCTCTCCTCTTCCCACCCTCACCCCTTTTTTTTTTTTTTGAAAATTGGTTTGCTTACACAAAAAAAGGTTTGTTTTTTTAAATCATGCCTTGTTCTTCCCCCCCCAATTCAGAACTCATGGTTAGAAGGTATTTTTGATCCCAAGCTACTGCTTTTTAGCTGCTAAATCCCTTGAAGCATGCTACCAATTCTACCCTCAACTATATCCAGCCTGCAAAATGCTCTGCAAAAGGCATGGAGGTCTAAATGCATAGACTGCAGTGAGACACAGAGCTACTCCCCTCCCTGGTATCAGCTCAAAGACCTCCTTGGAAGGGACCAGACACTGCTGTATAATTGCAGGTTTCTGGGTCTTAGTCCCTGTCAACAATGGACTACATAAATTGTCACTCAGCAGAGTGGCCCAAGGTTGAATGAGCAGCAGTGATTGTGGTGCTTCCAATGTGATGCTTTGGCCAGACAATGCATGGACACTAGGAGGCTCTGAGAACTTGATGGGAGGTTGTGTAATATTGCTTGTTACACAGCAACAGGGAAAGGTGCTATCAGCAAACAACTGCCAAACACTATCACAGAACTGAACCTCTTATGAAATGCTGCTTCACAACCTGTGACCCTGCATGGGTTAAACCTGTGCTTCTTGAGAAGCCCAAATTCCTTGTGCTCCCTCTAGAATACTTTCCCCATTGCCAGCTGGATTCACTGGCATCCCAGGCATGAACAGGCACACAGCTCACAAACACCTTTCTCTGCTCTTGCCTCTTTAGACACCTCACTAACATTTTGGTTCTGGATTAGATGTTCATCAGAATGTCTTGTGTACAAACTGAGGTTGGCCCCAACCCGAAGCACTGCACACAGGAAGCAAGCCTCACTGATTTTGAGGTTACCAGGGCCACAGAATGGGCCTGCTCTGCATTAATCAAAAGCACATGATCCTCCTCCTTTGGTTCATTTATCACTTCAAGGCAATAACAGTGCATCATTCCATACAGCATCCGTACAGAATAGAATAATCTGCCCAAGGGACCCAGCAAGAGAAATGTTAATGACAGCTGCCAGGAAATAATCCACAATTCACTGCCATTCACCAGCTCCCTAAGCAGCAGATGGATGCAAAAGTGGGCCAAAAGAAACTACATTTTTATTGTGTGCCGAAGTGGGTGCTAAGATGGGTAAAGAGGATTAGATAGCCTTGCAGAACCGAAGGCTTTGACTTACCAATGCAGGTCCTGCCATCTGTGTGCAGACGAAAGCCTGGCTTGCACTCACAGTAATAGGACCCCAGGGTGTTCACGCATCTATGCTGGCAGCCCCCATTGTGAACTTGGCACTCATCAACATCTGCAGAAGGGGAGAGAGGAAGGACAAAAACCTCAATGAAGTGGGCATGAAAGCAGTTGAGATCAGCATTCCTTGGCCTCTGTGAACCAACTCCAGATATGGGGAACAAATGGAGAGGAGAGGGGAGAAGAGGAGAGGAAACAGTTCTTTCCATCATGTTTAATCACTCAAGCCATGTTGAAAATCACAAGGACAGGCCTGTGATCAGCACTAATTTACATCATATGAGTCATTCACCATAAACTGCTGTTTAGATGTCAACTTGACAAAACTGCCATTCCCAGAAGCAAATTAGTTCCTACATGTAACTTTCTGACTCTTGGCCATAGAACCAGGGTAAACAGAGTCAAGACTGATTCAATCAAACTACTGGAATTCCTGCGTCTGGTACAGCTTCTTAATCCTTCTCATTCTCCCTCTGCTGTAAACAGGCCAGGCTAGTCTATTTGCTATATAAATATTACACCGTTTATAATGATGGCATGAGCAAGCAACTAACTTTTATGCACAACCAGAGGGGACTTAGTTTTAAATACATAGATTCTATGGAATTATAGGTTCAGATCCTAGCACAGGAGACTCGGCCCCCTCATGAGGCAGATAAACTGGAGTCCTTTCAATTTACGTTGGAATAAGGGCTTGAACACAAGAGGCCCTGGCTTCTGTCCATGTGCAACTGAGTTCAAATGTGCCCATGCTTACATGAAACACTGCCCATGCCACCCAACTTGTGTGGGTCAATTGGGTTTTATGCAAACAATTCAGGTGTGCACAAGGTTGTGCTGCGCAATTTTGAAAAATTGGGCCACCATAAAGTAGGAGTTTGTCTATATATCCTTGAGCAACATTTCCCCTTCCTCCCTGTGTTGTCTGCACAGCTGGAGTTCAAAGACATCATCATCTGTAGATGGTGTGTGAAGCACTTTGACATGCGTTAGCATCAAAGACTGCATGTAAATATAAAATATTATTACTATCAGGCCCTTCATCTCAACAGCACCTGAAGCCTTTTATTTCACAAACTAGATGCTCAGGACTCTTCATGTGATGCTGAAACTCTGGGGTACAATGTGAGAAATGATTCTATTGTGCTCAGTAAATCTATAAATCATCATTAGAAGCCAGAAAGCAAAAAAAAGAAGAGCTTATCTCAGTAAAACTGATTACGACGGACCTTTATCTCAGATTTCCTCACAGTGAAATAGTGCATGTTTAATGGCCAAGGTCAGCGTGACCACCTGTAAAAAAACCTCTGAAATGTGCATTGGCAGAGTCATACAGGACAACTTTCTAGTTTGCCTTTGCTGGTTCTTCATACAGTCATTGCGGTATTGGGCTTTTACACCAAAACAAACCTGGAAAAACCAAAGCAGTATTTTTTGCAAGAAAGAAACCGGCTTGGTCAGTGTTAATTTGTGTTTTTGTTCCCATTACTGAAATTACTTGGGCTTGAAGCAAAGAAAGAATCTCTAGCAGAATAATCTTGATGTACCCCCTCAAACCCAGAGCATTCTTTCAAGGGTTCAAATGCCAACAAACCTATGTTTTCCTGGCAATGCATCCTAATCCTCCTAATATTTAAAACTACAAAACAGACAGTAGTCAGCTTGTGATAAAAGAGATTTATTTCTGTTCCACAGTGTGTTAGGTCATAGACAACTGTCCTGACATATGAAATACTAGCAACAATATTCCTCAACTGAGAATGCTCCAGCTACTTAATGCTAGCTTATCCTCTCTCTCTCTCTCTTTCTCTCTCTCTCTCTGCAGCTTAGAGGTGAAAAAGACATATCTATGTCTAAAGGGTGAGTTGCACAAACACACAGAATCCACAGAAATTAATTACAGGTCTGGCTTTTTCCTCTGTTCTGATTCCCCTCTCCCCTTCCTACAAACAAGGAGGAATTCAAGCACTTCTACATGTGCTTTGATGAGTTCTGATTAGAATCTGTAGGAGCAGACTTGATTAATTGAGTCTGCTGGAGCTCCAGAGAGCTGCTCTAATTAAAATACCCCCCACCCCACCCCAGAGCACATGTATAGGTGGCCCAAAGTACCAATATAAGTGGAAGAGTATCTGAAGGGCACCATTCTCTTCTGTATTTCAGAGACGTGGCTTCTTGGCTTAGAGAATAAATCAATGTGTCTGGTTATAATTCAGCTTGTTTTCCCTCTGTACGAATATTCCTCTCACAGCTGAATCAAAATGCTCAAAAAAGGTGCCTAAATGGCTTTCTATCAGATGGTAACTGAATTTTGAAAGTCAGAATTGAGGAGAAAGGCTAATGGAATTAACACCCCTTCTCTTCTCCCAGTTGCAGGGGGTGACAACAGTCCTTCATGAGAACATAAGATCTAGTTCCATAAGACCCTTTTTTATATCAGTGAACAAAAAAGATTCTCAGACCAAACCATACCAGACAGGATAACCAGGAAGATCAGGTGCTCCAGCAGAGCTTTTAACTGAGAATAACTTTCCCTGCAAATGCCTTCATGAACCTCTAGGCAGCTAAGCACTGTGGATAACCAGCAGGAAAATGCATGCCAAGTGTCTCACACAGCAGCATAGCCCCTCCAGCCTGCGAGGACTGGGAAGGAAGACAGAACTCCTTAGACTCTGGTGGAAACAGACTTCAGCAGATCTCATCTCTTCTATGGAAAGGATAACCAAGTCACTCCTAGACAGACAAGATGCCTCTGGGAGTCTCCAGCACAGCCTGAAGAGATTGCGCTGTGATCGGGGCAGAATCTCCTGCTCACATACTGGACTGACTTCCAGATCAAAGCAGCTAGCAGAGAAAGGCCCAGTGGTTATTGGGTTTGTGCTGCTATGGCTTAAGGTGTGTGAGTTCCAGAACAATAATAAAAAACTTCTGTTCTCCTTTAACATCTCCTCACTGGACATTGCTTGGAAATATCAGTGAATGAAACACCATCACTCCCAATGACTTGGTTAAACCACAGACAGACAAGTGACTTGCTAAGTGTCACACAGCATTTGGTGACAGGGTAGCGGGTAGACCCCAGGAGCCCCAATAGCAACTACTAACAAACTTGGCTTCTAGTCCCCTGCTCTCCCATCCTAGGCTGATTCTTTCTTAATATTCGTATGTGAATGAGAGAAGCAGTGGCTGAACAATACAGAACCGGTGTGAGGTGATGACCCTTTCTCTTGGCTGTTAGCAGTGGAGCCAAGGCTGGGTTGATTCAGAGGAACAGACTAAAAATGTGTTCTCAGCAGGCAGGAAGTTTTTAACCAGAAGCAATTTTTACAGCAATAAAGCCAATAAAATGTGTTGTGAGGTGAAACTTCAGCCCCTATTGGTTCTAAGATTTTCCCCAAACACCAGTATTTCAGGGAAAAAATGCTGCAGCAAGAGCTGATGCGCCTGCCAAACCAATCAAGCTCTAACTTCTGCCCTGGATCCCAGCATGGTTTAGATCCTGCAGGGTCCCAAAATGGACAATGTATCAACTGTACAAGACGGTTGGTTATCCGCCTAGAACAGCGTGCCGAAAAAAACCGCAATGTCTACTTTGTAAGGTGTCGGAGCGCAGGCCTGCCAGAAAAACAAGACCAGGACAGGGAGTACATGGCACTGTATATTAATATAGTTAATAATCATAAATGTTGCTTTTTTTTTTTTACAGTAAATACCAAGTTTTCTAAAATTCTAAACCCAGTGACAATAAATAAAACGTTATACCTTTGTTCTTGTTCTTTTTTTGTTAAGCATGTTGTGATGAAACAGAAAAAAAAGAGAAAGAAGAGAAAAATGAGAGAGAGAAAAAAAGGAAGTGAGAAAGAGAAAAAGAAAAGAGAAAGCAAAAAGAAAAAAAGGATAGGATAGGGAGAGAAAAAGGAAAAAAGAGTGAAAAAAGAAAAGAGAAAAAATGGGAAAGAAAAAGAAGAGAAAGAGAAAAAGGAGAGGAAAAGAGAAGAAGTAAAAAAATAGAGAGAAAAAAGAGAGAAAGAGAGAGGAGAACAAGGAGAGAAAGAAAGGAGAACAAGAAGAGAAAGAGGGAGAGAAGTAAAAAAGAGAAAGAAGAGAAGAGGAAAAAAGAAAAACAGAAAAGAAAAAAGGAGAAAGAAAGAAAGAAAGAAGAGAACAGAAAAAGGAGAGGAGAGAAAAGGAGAGAAGAGAGAGAGAAAAAGAGACGGAAACAGAAAAAATAGAAAAAGAGGGAAAGGGAAAATCAAAGTAAAAAAAGAGAAGGAAAGAAAAAAGAAGAGAGAAAAAGGAGAGAAGCGAGAAAGGAAAAAGGAGAGAAAAGGGAGAAAAAGAGGAGAGAGAAATAGAAGAGAGGTCAAAACGGGAAAAGAGAAAGAGGGTGAGTCCCTCACTGCCCATGTCCCCCCGCTACCAGCTGCGGCTCAGGGCCGCTGGTCCAGGGCAGACAGACACCCCATCCCACCTGGGTGGGGGCAGCACTAGGGAACCAAGTGCTGGTGCTGGCGCTCAGGGCACGGCCCAGGCAGCATGGGGAGAAGCAGGTGTTAGGGGAGGCATTGGGGACAGGCCAGCCTGGCTAGGCCCTTGGGAAGTCAGCAGCCAGAGAAGAGCAGGGCTGGGTGGGAAGCAGGGGTGCCCTGGGGCTCTGCAGACTCAGGCCATGGCGGGTGGACAGGGGCATCCAGCAGCACCCGAGGTGGGGCCCAGTCCTGCCCACACAGCTCCATGGGGAAGAACCGCAGCTGCCCTGCCTGTGACGTGATGCCGCCTGGCTGGGGTGGGACGCCAGCTTCAGGGGCCTCCTAGCTCTGGGCTCAGGCTTCCTGCACGCCAGGCACAGCTTGAATGGGGCAGAGCCACCCGTGGCGAAAGGGCCCAGCCGCAGGAGCCCGCTGGGCCCTGGGAACACCCACCATGGACAGCGCTTAGGGCCAAGCCAGCCAGGAGCCTCCAGAAGAGTGGCCTGAGCCCCTGCCCCTGGAGGGGAGCTGCAGGTGGGGGAAGCTGGGGCCCTGGGCCAGTGCTGTGGAGGGCTGCTGTGCTGGAGCCTCCCAGCAGGTGGGCAAGCCCTGGGCCCAGCCAGGGCTCAGGCAGAGAGATGCCAGGCGGGGTTGGCACCGGGGCACTGAGCACCAGGGCCAGGCGGTGTATGGAGAACAAGGCACGGGGGGAGGCTCTGCAGGTGAGCTGGCCCAGCAGGGGCTGGCCAGGCCCTTGGGAAGATGGTAGCCGGAGGGCAGTGGAAGCTGGGTGGGAAGTGGGGGCTGCCCTGGGACTCGATGGGCTCGGGCTGCAGTGGGTGGGTGGAGATGCTCAGCCTGGCCTGTGCAGCTCTGCAGGGATGGCTCCACAGCTGCCCTGCCTGTGAGGGGACACTGTTTGGCCAGGGCAGGGCACAGAGCACAGGGGGCTCCCAACTCCAGGCTCGGCCCTCCTGCATGTCAGGCACAGCACGAGTGGGATGGAGCCACCCCTGGTGCAAGGTCCTGGCTGACGGAGCCTCCCAGGCCCCGGGAACAGCTGCCATGGGTGGTTCTTGGGGCCGAGCCAGCCGGGAGCAGATCTGACAGCAGCACACAATGACCCTCCGCAGCACCTGCCCAGGATCCAGCCTTGCTCACCTGCAGCTCCCCTCCAGGGCCCAGGCTGGGCGGGGGGGCACAGCCCAGGGACAGGGGCAGGGTCAGCAGAACCCAGACAGCATCCCTGCCTGTGTGCTCCTGACTCCATTCCGGTGTCTGTCATGGTGCTGGGAACTGTGGCTGCTCTGGAGAGCCTGGAGCAGCAACTTAAAAATAAAATTATATATATAGTACACCTCCTGGTGTGCTGAGGAAAATGTCTCCACCTGCCACTAATTGGCATGCGTGCTGGGGTTGCCTATCCCTGGCCTAGAAGCAAAACTCTTGGCTTCCTCCCTTGGATGCAGAACTGAGTCCCTTGCTCATCAGGGCAGCAGTGGTTGGAGGCACTGTAGAGGTAGGAAAAGGAGATCAGGTTCTTCCTTGTGATCCCAAAGGGGCTACTATGATGAAGCAGCTTTGCTGATGAGCTTCACACAAGGTAGAGTTCAAATCCACTTAGCTAGAGGAAAAGAGCCTGTGCACAGACAGCAAAGGTAAAAAGTGGGGGAGAAAGAGAAACTCCCTTCTTCCAAAATTAAGTAAATATAGAGAAAAGTTCGTGGAGAATTCATCAGCAGCTAGCTTGCTATTTGGCTACTGGCTTTATGTCACTTTGACCTGTGTGGCTTAGCCTATCTGCTGGGCCTGCCCATAAGGCCACACTCCAATATGAAGCCATAACATTGGGTTGACAGTGTTAGTAATAAAAAGGCACGTGCCTATTTTCATGGAGTTTCCTAGTACAGCAGATATACCCCAACCAGGGGTTTATAAGACACTGGGGAAGGACAAGATTGAAAGGAAAAGAAAACACAGAAGGATTATTGTATTATTAGTATTAACCTCAGAAGGATGCACTTAGTAGTAGAGCCATTTGGAAACTTTCTGAGGGAACCATTTTCCATTGGAAAATGCCAATTCAACAAAATCAAGACACGCTATGGAAATATGTCAATTTTGCTGAATGTTCTGATAGAAACCAGGCGGCGTTCCCAGGGCAGGCTGCCTTGGTTCCTGCTTGCTTGATTGCCTCCCTGGCAACCCAATGCAGTGCCGCTCTGGAGCCAGGAACCCGGCAGCCCTGGAAGCAGTGGCTGGAGCAAGGGCTCCCAGGGCTTCTAGGCTACCTGCGCTCCAGCACCAGTGGGCTTGGGAGCAGCACTGTCACTCAGGGAGCATCAACGATTTTTCTCTGAAAAGCTAGAATACCAGGTTGTCGCCTTTTTTCCTCTACATCTTGGAATTCCCATTCTACCAGTGATTTTGAGACTTCGTTCTGATGCAGACTAAAAATTTCTGGTGTCAGAATGTACCACAGGAATTCTAGCCTCCGACAAGCCCTAAAGTTGAGCATGTTGTTTCCTCCAGCCCATTTCACATGTTATCCGGTCTACATTTAAATATGCCAGCTGCTGACAGTTTTACGGCTTCCCCTGCTGCCTGTTCTACAACCCAAGGTATTTCACTGTCAGGAAATGATACTTCTGTGCTGTCTAAACTTTCGTATTCCAATAATCTAAGTGGCAATTATACCCCCTGTTGTGTTCCCTAAATTATACCCCCTCTCCCAAGTCTCTACCCCCTGTGACCTCTTCTCCCCTTCAGATTTTGCACATTTGAAATCTTTGCCATTTTAGACTTCCCCTCCCTCTGCGTTTTCCAAATTGGCTCTGGAGAGAGGCCAGTACTTCAACACAGCCTTATCTTGGTCCCACCAGCAGCAATGCACATCACCTGCATCGTCACACACTTCTCACATAACCAGTTATTTGCTCTGTTTCACTCTGGAGTCCCTTATCTCTCTCTGTTGCAGTAGAGAGATTTCTGGATAAGTACTGTGCAGTACAGGGAACATATAAAACCTCCACTCCCTCAGACCACAGATACGAGGGCAACAGCTTTATCTCTCAAGCAATCTTAGGTTTTGTGTCTTGAGAACAAGCAGAGCTGCACAGCCCTCCAAGCTCAGCAAGTCACCACTATGAACAGGGAGAGAGAAGAGACAGTTTCATATACTGGTGCACAGTAAAGTCCGCAGCTACTGCTGGGGATTAGCAGTTACCATGCTCTGGCAAAAGGAAGGGCTGATTTCACCCCCCAGAAGTCTGGCACTCTGCATTGTCACTCCTAGAGCCATAGAGGCATGCTCTCATAGATCTGAGGAATAGTTTCCTTTCTTGCCTTGACCCATTTGCTAACAGCTTTGGTGCTGAGTCCGGTGGTGAACAGTTAAGTTTAATAGGCAGGCACTGCTCCCATGGCAATGCTGCCCTGAATCTGATGGAGCATCTGTCTTTTGAAAGGATGGTAATGAAAGCTGCATGGAGTATTTTACTGGATGGGTGAGCAGAGTGGAATGCATACCTCCTTCAAAGGCTGATACTAATTTTTATGTCTTTCTCCACACCGCCTTAACCTGACCTTTTTTCAATACATCTAAGCGATATAGTGTTACAAAGAGGGACTGACATAAGACTGGTGGCCGAGAGGGGAGATGGTTGTGGGAAGGTCCGGGTTTTAGTTTCATAGATGGTAGGGTCAGAAGGGACCTGAGCAGATCATCAAGTCCGACCCCCTGCCATAGGATGAAGTCAACCTTATGGAATAATCCGAGAACCACTGGTACAAACTATACACATTGCGTATGTAAGTGCAAACCTACCTGCTGCCCTGTAACAGGCTCCAACCTACCTAGTATCTGTGACTGTCTTGCCATCTAGGGCACTGACAGACATGAAAAAAATAAAAATAAAACAGCGCTTTACTGGAAGAGGAAGCACATTAGTTTGACCCAGCTCCCCAGAGTCTGTATACATTGGGTGCTTCACTGGGGCTGCCAAGATTGGGGAGTGGGCGGGCTTCCAGTCCACCCATCCCATCCTCCAGCACTGGCTAGGGAATCCCCAGAATGAGCTCTTGCAGCTCCCTTTCCCTGCCCCCATTCTGAAAACAGCACCAGGGTTGGGAGGGGACAGGGGCATTGCAAGGGAAGGCCAGCTGTAGGCTTGCAGCCAGCAGCTGGATTCCCCAAACCCTGGGACTCAACAACAAACGTCTGTTGGGTCCGGTGGATTGTTGTAACTCATGGCACTTCCTGCATAGTGCCATGAGTTACAATGGAGATATGCTCTTCTGTCTGCGCCTTGTGTGTATCTGATTCTCGGTGCATTCACTTAAGATGCAATTCCCTAATTAATGATTACTCCATGAGACATAAATTCTTCCAGAACTCAATGGATTCAGTGTTAGATATTGCTTGTGACTTGCAAGGACTGCTTGTAGGCTGGGGACTACTAAAACCTCACTGAAACTAGTGGGAATTAGAAGTTTCATTTAAGAAGCAACTGTCCTCTTATTTGAGCTATGATAGATGAAGCAACAGAATGCACGGGCAAGGCTGCTCAGATGCTGTAATATCCTGGAATGAGTGGGGGCTGCATACAATTTTGGTGAAGGGGTCATGAATAGATGAAGCCAGAAACATCACAGAGGAAGACATGAGAAGGCAGCAGAAAGACCAAGCCAACCAAAGAAGCACTTGTGATGTCATCCTAAGGGAAATCCAAGAGAGAATGCTTTTGAGGCAGAGTGATGGCTGAAAAAAAGAGGGTTTAAATACTAAGCAAGGGAACTACCTTGTTGCTTGATTTCTACTGTGCTCAAGGAAACACAAATTCAAGATTTGTAAGAAACAGGCTGCATCAGAGACATACCTGGCACTCTCATCGATTTCTCCTCCTAACAGGAACAACCTGCCCAACAACCTACCCAGAGGTAAATTATAATCCACTGCTAGTGAAACGAAGCACAAAACTATGACTGTAGGAATAGGAAGTGGGGGGAAATGGTTGGGCATGAAGTTCATTGCCCTAATTGAGTGAGATTCCTTGGTGGAGAAATACTTTGATTTATGTCAAACAGGAATTCCCTATCAGTTTCCCTGGAGAAAGGGCAACAGCAGAAGCAGCAGCTTTCAAATTACTGAGCAGTTTGTAGAGAGGCAGTTCATCGCTTCTGAAAGGCTGAGGAGGAGGAGGAGATGAATCCCAGCTGTAAGCACAGGCAGTAGATATGCTTCTGGGGTTTGCTGCATTTGGCTAAACAGCTAGTGCCAGGTTTTAATCCCTGCGGCAATTAGCCTGGATTACAGAGCAGGGCTGCAGGGGGAAAGGTTAATTAAAATCTGTAAAGATGAACACACATGGGATTCAGCTATTTTATCTTTTCAGTATCAGTTTGTTACAACCGATTATGGCAATTAGAGGAAACAACGAGGCTGAAAAAAGATGGAAGCAACACAGCAACAAGTCAGAGAAGGAAAACAGACTGCTAGCGGTTAGAAGCAATGCAAATATTCCCAGTGACCTGCCCCCATTGTCCTGCTTTGCTTATTTCCAGGTGGAAATCTGTACTACAGAAGACAAGTAGGAGGAAGAGGGGAAAAAATTGCTCATCTGGGGTCACTTTTTCCTTGTCCTTGCATTCTGTCCTCTCCCTCTTCAGCACAAACACATGCACACGCATGGAAACATGGCCATCTTGAGTTGTTACAGCCCTTTTATTCCATGCCTCCATTCTAATAAAGTCCAGGAGAAACAGTGATGGCATGTCCCAGCAAAGATAGTCAGCCATGTTAGTCACAAATCAAGCAGAAGGCAGGAAAGATTTACACCTTACAGACTAACTAAGTCAGAGATACATAATCACCTAGGCTCCATCTACACATTACACTTAAGGCGTGATTGGCCAGTTAATCACACCTTAAGTGGTCACCTCTTAAGTGGCCACCTGGACACATGTTCTTTCGATTAATGATGTGATATGAAGAGGAATAGGCTACAAAGTTATTCCACAAAACATGTGAAATAATTTTGTAGCTGCATCCTACCATGCCATTTATTGAACATGTGGCCAGCAACCCCTGTGGTGGGGAGCCCCATCAGCAGATTAGAGCTCTAAGTTGGGGGGAGGGCAGGGGCATGTGCACCCGAGCCTGGAAGATCCCAACTGATGCTGGCTCCCAGTCATGGGGGCATGTGTTCCCATGACTGGGATCTGTATCAACTGATATAGCTCCCAGCTGCAGGAGCACCCATACATGCCTACGGCTAGGAGACCATAGTTGACACAGTGTCCCAGCCAGGGGGGTGCTTCATGCAGCTGAGAAACCACATCAGCTGTGGCTCTCTGTTGTGGGGTCCTCTGGGGCACCCCATGGCTGAGATCCTGGGTGAGATGAAGAGACTCCCAGCCACAGGAGTGCATGGTGTGCCGCCACAGCTGAGAGGCCCATCAGCTGAGAGGGCTCCCCGCCATGGGAACTTGCTTCTTGCAGAAGTAAGGTATGATGGGATCTGATATGCAATCCCACAATCACACCTCCTGCTATGCATATGTGGCATGGCAGAATAAACGATTATGTGGATCATGCATTAGATCTCATTGCACCTTTACCTGAATGTGTAGAGGGCCCCCCTAAGCCCAGTGATGTCTTAGTTGCCTTATCTCTGTTTTGTCTTCCCTCCACACATGCTCCCTCTGTGTATTCCCTTCCTCCTGCTTAAAGAAAACACACCTTGCTTTGCTGCTGCTGCTATGCTCCCCAGTGCTTTGGTCACCAAGAAAGCACAAAAGAAGAGGGCCTCGCTGCTTGCAATGCTTATGGTCATGTGCCAGCTTGCAGTGTCGAGCAGCAGTACCCAACCCATACAGCCTGAAGATCAAAGGCATGATCACAACCCCAGCCCACACTACAGGGCAGCTTTTCTAACCTACTGTGATGTTGCAACAAGTGGACCAGCCAAAGCTGCCCTGGCCTACAATGCAACAGCTGCCCTTGGGGGAAGGAGGGGCACTACAATACAGCTAAAGCAAGGAACAAGCATGGACTGCTTGGAAAGCTTCCAGCTCCTCACGGGGCTGTGGAACAGGTCCCTGCAGGCTTTCCCAAAATGCAAGGCAGAAGACCACTCTCCCTCACGCCAATCCAAACAGCCTCACTGCTTCCAGACACCCCATGTGCCTCTGTCTCTCGTCTGACACTGAGGCTCAGAGTAGGGATTGTCTTTTGGCTGCATGCAGGCTGATTGTGCTGGTGCCCTCCTTCACGGTGGGGGCTCAAAGGCACCATGACAAGGCAAGTCCTACACTGACAACAGCAATGAGAACCATCCACAGGGAAGAGGCACCTGGCCTTTGCCACCACCTGATGTGCCCAGATGTGTTCACCTGACATGCCTAGAAAAGGATTGTTTTTGGAACAGGGTTTTGTTTCCCTTCCTCATGAACCTCCTGCTCCAATTTGGATCCAGGCCCAGAGATAAACACCAGGAAAACCAGACGTAAGGAAAATTAGAGACGTAAGGAAAATTAGAGACAGAGAGAGAGAGAGAGAAATGTTTCCACACCTCAAGGAAGCAATGAGAGAGACAGGCGGCTGTCTTACAGCTAGGGTTGTTTTTGTAATCTAAACTATTCACGAGACCGAAGTGGCATGCAGATGGCCAGGGATACTCTGCCGTCTCCTGCTTCCCTTTTCTTTGAAACAGCGATGTGCAAAAGCACTCACAGGTCCAGAAAGAGATATGGAGAAAGCTACTCCACACCAACAGTTCACCAACTGTAGGGCCCTGCTGGCAGATGGGCATATCCCTCTAGGCATCTGCTGCCTCTACTGTCCTCAGCTACAACAACAAAGTAACTTTCCAGAGGCCCTTCAGAAACAGATTAAGGGATTTCACAATATTTAATCTGATTAAACGCAAATGCAAAATGGAGTTGTTTTGCTATAAAATGATGGGGGCTCCAGAATTCAGACTGAACGCGCTGGCTGTGTCCTTAGTTCCCCTTTGATTAGGCCTCATAGCAACACAGTTGGGAGAGGCGCCTGGTCCTCCTCTTGCTCACATTTCAGCTAACAATGGGGCCGATAATGCCATGACACGCACTCAGCATGGAACACAGGTGCACAGCATCCCGCTTCCGTTATGCTTTCCTCTCCTTTCATTCTCCCCACCTTTGCTTCACCTTGTCCAGTTCTTTACTGGGCGCATCTACGCATTCATTAATGCACCTTAGCTACTGCACATTTAATTTAGTACTTGCTTAATAAATATATTAACTAAATGCACAGTAACTAGAGTTACTGCACAGTAGCACTGGTGCACAGTTATTTTGTGATGCTTACTGTGCATTAACTTAATAATACTGCACAGTAGGTTATTAGCATGGTTTTAACCATGACACTACTGTGCAGTGTTATTAAGCTAATGCACAGACTGTGTCCCATTTTGTCCATCCAGCCCATTGGGACCTGTCATCTTATTAACCTGTAAAGTGCCATGCATGCTTACAGCACCCTATAAAGCAGCAATAAAGGCATTAGGTTTCTAAACTAGTAGGCACACAGGTGTTGTAGGTCTCCATTATCATGTAATGGAGACCCAATAAAATCAAACAAACTCAGGCAACTGTGCCATGTACTGAAATTATGGATAGGTTTTAGGATTACAGAGAGGACATACCAGAGCATCAGATCCATTCCCCTGTGAGATCAGAGCCTTCAGTACAGTACTCTTGGACTGTAAAAGATGGGTACTGAACTACCACAGAAAAACGCTTCTCCATCACTCCCCTAATCTGACTGATCAAAGTGCCAGCCAGAAACATGTACTATATCAAAATGCACACATGCTGTCCTTCTGCCATTGAAAGATAAAAGTTGGATGTATTTATGGAGAGGTGCATTGCATAGAATATTAGTAGTGAGGCAGCCAATATCGGTCCAGCCACATTCAAAATAAGACCCAAACAATATTTCCATGGTCATGGGAAAAATCACTACCACTAGATGTTTTGAACAATGCATCTTGGAGGATGACAGGTTCAGAAATCTAACTCCCATTTCTGACACAGAATCATCTCCTGGGAAGAAAAAAACCTCAGCTCTGCCAGAAAAGATATGGAAAGGGATTTCTTTCCAATACCTCTACCAAGAATAACCCCACAGCTCTGCCAGACATACTGAAGAGATGGCCCACATTGGAACAGACCAATACTTCACTTCTCTGAAGGTGTAAGAAGAGAGAATATTTTTTCCTTTTCTTGTTTAAGGTGTAAGTTTTGCTTTGGCAATTCCTATGCATTTCTCCTGTACCTTCACCCTTCTGGGAAACCATTGCTATTGGTTCTTCTCAGCCATGGGGGAGGGCCAGACATAATCTCTTGAAAAAAAGTATTTGTTTGATCTGTCTCATTCTGCTCTACAAGAGAATAAGCCTGGCTATCTGACCCCCATAGCCTCAGTCTCGAAGAAGAAACAAACACCCACAAAAGAAAGGCTGGAGGCTACATAGATGACCATTTCCCAGTCAAACTATTATGAAGTTATATTAACAAAGCTCTTTTAATGGCATTGTCCTCATTTGGGGAAGGGCAGCCAAAAGCCAGGGCTCAAAAACTCTCTGGTGCCTTGCTTGCCAGACCTGAACTATACTCCAAACAGAGAAGCAGCTGGGTGTGGAGATCCACCAAGCACGCAAGGCTGCCAGCAGATCTTGCCTGCCCCCAGGGGATCAGCATAGCTCAACTGGTATTTATTAGGGCTGTGAGAAGTTTTGGACAGAACTTCGGATCCGGAGAAGCTTCAGATGCTTTGGGGTCGAAGCGCTGGCCTCATTCGGCTTCCCAAAGCAGTTCGGAGCTGCCTCGGAGATCCGGATATAGGGTATAATGGGGAAACAATAAAATATCTATAACTTTGTTGTTTTTTGTCCAATTTGGATGAAATTTTCAGGGGTGGTAGACTCTGCAGAGAGGATGAAACCTGCCATGTTTCAAGAAGATCAGTGCAGGGGTTTGGGGGGAACAGCACCCCAAATTCCTGAAAGCAAAACTCACGTCACGTCTAGGCATTACAACATAGCGGGGTGAAAACTGCAGGGTTGGTAGCCTATGCTGAGACCACAAAGCCTGCCAAGTTTCAAGAAGAATGGTGCGGGGGTTTGGGGGCAACTGTACCTCAAATTCTTGAAAGCAAAACTCCTGTCACGTCTATGTGTTACAACACAGGGGGGTCAAAACTGCAGGGCTGGTAGCTCTTACTGAGGCCACAAAGCCTGCCAGGTTTCAAGAATATCAGTGCAGGGGATTGGGGGGGAACTGCCCCTAAAGCTGCAGACAAGCAAAACTCAGGCTATGGGTGCTTGTGGGACTGTGTCTTGGGGCGGGGAGGGGAGGGGAGACACTGCTGCAGGCCTGGCTGCTAAGCTGCTGTGTTCCCAGTTCCCAATCAATCAATCATGATTGACTCAGGGACCAGGGACTCAGACCAGCTCAATACACAGGACCTAGCTACTACATAACGACTTAACGAGCATCAATTAGCACCTACAAAACCAGGCTAAGGAGAGGAAAGAATCAATACAATCACCTGCCCCAAGACAGAGACAGTCTTGGCATGAGTTTTGTCTGTCAGCAGCTAGGGGTGCAGGGCCCCAGAGCCCCCCTGCACCGATCTCCTCCGCAGCTGGCAGGTGTCACAGCAGGGGCCACCATCCCTGCAGCTGTCACCCCGCCGGGCCTTAACACACACAGGGTCACCCGTGGCACCAGTTTTGCTTGTCCACAGCTTGAGGGGCAGTTGCCCCCAAACCCCTGCACCGATCTCCTCGAAACTTGGCAGGCTTTGTGGCCTCAGTAAGAGCTACCAGCTCTGCAGTTTTGACCCCCCTGTGTTGTAACACATAGATGTGATCTTTCAAGAATTTGGGGTACAGTTACTTCCAAACCCCTGCACCGAACTTCTTGAAACGTGACAGGTTTCATGCTCTCAGCAGAGGCTACCATCCTTGCAAGTTTCATCAAAATCAGACAAAAAAACAACAAAGTTATAAATATTTCATTGATTCCCCATTATACCCTGTGGCCGGATCTCCGAGGCGGCTCCGAAGCTTCAGAGCTGCTTCAGCTGGATCGAGGCAGAAACCCGGTCCGGAGCTCCAGATCAGATCACTGCCATCCGAAGCGGCCGGATCCGAAGCCGGATTGGATTACTGCCGACTCGCACAAGCCTAATATTTATGAGGTTACGCATTTGTGGAACTGATAAGGATCAGGCCTGTGATGTAATAAGAAAGGAAGAGGCAGTTCTTTAACGGATAGTCTTCTCCTTCATGGAATCTTGTTGAGCTGGTGGGTCAGATGTCTTTGCAAAACGTGACCTCAGCAGGAGCAGTGGGGACAGCTCCTACTTTCTGTAGGGGTGGGCTGGAGCTGGTGAAATCTGACAAACTTACAGAATTGGGTGGAGACACTCCACATCAGGGGTGGACAATTATTTGGGCCCGGGAGCCACAGAGAGAGTTTTGACAAGTTGTCGTGGGCTGGGTCAGCACCCACCGCCCCGCACACCTGTGCCTCTCCCCACCAGTGCAAGAGCTCACCAAAACTCCCTGTGTGGGAAGGGGCCGTGGAAGGGGCCGAGAGTGGTATTTGAGAGCAAGACAGGTGAGCAAGGCCAGGATCAAGGGACAGGGTCATGGGGTGGGCCCTGCCCTATGTGGGGGATGTGTGTGGGGGGATGCATGTGTGTGTGAGGGGAGCTGCCTGGATGCTAGATCCCAGGAGCTGGCCAGGGGTGAGGAGAGGGAAGAGGGGGCCAAGGGCACATGCAGAGCTCACTAGAGTGGTGTGATCCACTGCTGCCCCTGCAGCACTGCACACAGGTCTGAGCTCCAGCCGCTCCTGCCCAGGGCAGCTGCTCTGTGCTCCAACCCAGCCCTGGCCAACGCTCACCTCTTCTGGTGGGTCTGCTCCCAGTGCAGCTGCAACTGCCTGGGCGATGCTCTGCTCTCACCTCCAGTGGCAGCTCCTCCTCCTGCTTCTGCTGTGCCACTCCAGGATGGGAGAAAGCTTGAGCCAGGCAGCTTCTGCCCCAGCGCATGAGGCTCTGGCTCCAGTTCCCAGCTGCCTTCTATCCACTCTGCCCACCCAGCATGGACGGCCGAGAGGATGGAATCTCACACTGGCGCAAGAGCTGCCCAGCTAAAACTCCCAGCTGCTTTCCACCCATTTGGCCACTTGCACTGGGTGGGTGGGTGGAGGGCAGTCTGAAGCTGGAGCCAAAGCCCCATGTGCTGCGGCAGGAGCTGCCCAGCTAAAGCTTCCTCCCAGCCCAGAGTGGTGGAGCAGGAAGGAGCAGGAGGAGGATCCACCGCTGGATGTGAAGGGAGCGGAGCAGCACCCAGGTGGCTGCAGTCACATGGGCAGCAGCCCCGCTGGGGGCTGTGCATGCTGGCCAAAGCCGGGTCAGTGGGTGTGAGCTCCCTGGCAGGGTTTGGCCCGATGCAGAATGCCATGGGGACAGCCACGAGCCAGATCGAATCATTTGGTGGGCACTTTCGACATGCTGGATACAATCAGTTGGTGGACCAGATTTGGCCCGCAGGCCATATTATGCCCACTCCTGCTCCACATGCTCTGAGTTGGAAAAAAATAGCTGGCCCATAAACAGTGGAGGAACAACACACCCAGCTTCCAAAGGTGTGATGTCTAGCAAACACATTAGTATCACCTCCACAAACACCAGCATGGGGTCACAATGTATCCCTATTATCTTGGGATGAGATAGTGCATGCCTTGATGCTTATAAGGGCTGTGTGAAGCTTCGGTCCCTGATTCAATTTGGCAGAGATTCAGCCTGATTCAGTGGCCAAACCTCTGAATTCAAATCAAATCAGAGGACCCTTTAATGTCTCCAAATAAAATTGGAACCCTCAGAACTGGTTCGGAGAGATTTGGAAAGATTCGGCAATTTGGACATAGACACAGCTTTAATTGTTTTTTCTACATACCTCAAGGTAGCAGGCAGCTCGTGAATGCTGCAATGCTGGGGCGCATGGAGTGTCCCGCAGAAGGGGGGGTGGGGGGGGGCTCCCCAGCGTGCTCAGCAGCAGACCTGGAAGTGGACCAGAAGTACCAGGTCCACTGGGGCCCCCTGTGCCCCCCGGCTTGGCGACTGATGCCTCCTGGGTCCGGGGTGGCACCCGGGGTCCCCCCGCAGCCAATCACCAAGCCCAGGAGGGGTGTGGGGGGGGCCCCCGGTACACTCCGCAGAAGACCCATAAGTGGACCGGAAGTACTTCTGGTCCACTTCCACATTGCCCAGCTGAAACTCCCAGCTGCCTTCCACCCATTTGGCCACTTGCACTGGGTGGGTAGGTGGAGTGAAGAGTACTTCCGGTCCACTTCCAGATTCGTGGCCAAGAACGTGGGAGGCACCTCTGCACTCCTGTGGGACCCTCCATCTGCCCCAGCATTGAAGCGTTCACAAGCCATGCTAGTACCTTGAGGTATGTAGAAAAAACATTTAAAGCTGTGTCTATGTCCACATTGCTGATTCCCTGAATCAGCCTCGAATCTTCAGCTGCAGGTTTGGCTGAATCGAATCAGGGACAGTGATCTGAATCAATTAATCAAATCACTGTCCCTGATTTGGGCCAAATCCCAATCCGAATCGAATAGGGCCCGCTTCGCACACCCCTAATGCTTATGCCACACATATCTATAATTTCAAGCCTTTGGTGTGTTGCAGACTCCACATATGCATTTCTTGAATTTTCAGGCAGTCTCACCCTTGATCACCCAAGTTAGCTGACCATACAAACACACACACACGTGTATGTACATGTACACATACAAGGAGAAACATGCACATGCACACACATAAATTCCCATGTGAAATGAGAGTCACCCTTGTACTAGAAAAGAACTGTCCCACTGCTTCCCTATCTTTTCACAATTCTGACTACCATACATAAACCAGCAATCATGAAGCCATCGCTAATTCATGCCTGCTGGAGGATTTTTGAAGAACGTGAATGACTTCTCTGTCTCAAAGAGACTGGCCAAACTCAGCCCTGGTGTCAGAACATGAATCTCTGATTGGCATCAGTGGAAATCACACCCTTATGTCAAAGCAGCATTTGCCTTCTTTTCCTACTTGATTCATGGGATGCAAACACAGAAGCTGATCACTCTTTCTGGCATACTAGGACCAGTGCCCAACACGAGCTGTCAACTCTTCCAGCACTTGCAGTGCTCAGACCAGCAGAACAGACAACACCACCTAGGTTACTGCCAAGAGAGTGCTCTGAACACTTGCAATCACATAAGACATTGTGTGACACTCCCCACTTCAACGGCTGAACAACTAAGTCAGCTCTGCTAGGACATACCCACCTCACAGTAGGCTTGCGACATGCATTGTGAAGTTGTTTTTAGCAGACACTCATCACTCAGAACTTTTAAAGACAGAGATGCAATTCGCAGCATGTTTCAGCCTGTGACTCTCTTCACAGCACACACTAGTTGTGTGCACATAGCAGCTATGCTTCTTTGGGTTTGATTTCCAATTGCTGCTAGGAAAAATAACCCTCTAAAAGGATTCCCCCTGACATGAAATGACCCCGAGTATCACAGCCCTACCCCATCATACCACGGCCAAGTAACCGAGGCATGCTGCAACAGTCCCTTGGGCAGAAAAAGCAGTGTCAGATTTTATTTGCTGCCCAAGACTGTTCAGTGATATCCCTCTGGGACCTGCAAAACTCACATCAAGGCAACTGGCTATAAAACGCTAATTCATTTTTCACATGCATATTGCCCAGCAGTTCTCTTCCCAGCCTAAAGCCAAGAGTCATATAACTTCCTAGCAACCGACTGAGAAGAAACTCCTCAAGCTGTCCCTCTCTGCTCAGAGTTGCACTGAAAAACAAAAAAGGCCATTAAAGTCAGCATCTGAGTACACAAGGGGAAAGTTCCATGCAAACACAAGCAGATGTACAGCCAGGTCATTGGTCTATGATTTCAGGAGCTGACAGGGTAAAAGTCACACCTTGTGGTTTAGTCACTTGTCTACAGGCTATGAATCAAAGCAATGCAAGTTCACCTCTTATAGGTTTACTGTTCAGCTGTGGACCAGCTGAGAGCTTCCCTGTAATGGTGAAGATAGCAGGACTACATACCTGGCCTCACCTCAGCGTGGCCAACTCCATACCCCATGTGCCCCAAATAACAGGGGTAACAGTTTTTCCAGAGGTAGCGGTAGTGATTGCCAGCAGCACTTGGGATGCTGCCCAGAAAGCACAGGCACCAATGCACCATCCAAAAATGCCTCTGCTCCTGTCCCATGCTGAATACGAAAAAGAACCAAACACACAAAAGCCCGGGCTCCCAAAGTGGTGGGAGAGGCAGCGATGTCAAGTTACAAAAGGGGAAAAAGCAAAAGCAAAACTCAGACACGGCCACCAGAGAATGGGGCTGCGCTCCACAGGGCAAGCCACACACAGAGCCAAGCTGCCCTGCGGAAACTCCCAGATGCACAACGTGCTGTTGTAATAATAGCTACTGCTTCCTAACAACATATGTAGTTTGGGATGGAGCTTGCCTCCGAGCCCTCCCACACGTCTTCCCTTTTATGCTCTCAGCTTTCAACCCGCCCCCTGCAGGTAAAGACCAAGCCCAGTCAGAGTTTCTCCCCCTTCCTACACCCATTTCTCCCTCCCTCCCCTGCTTGGATTTGTTGCTGTCCAGAGCCAAAATGTGTGCGTGACATCACATTCCACAAAAAACCCACACAAACTGAAAGAAACCAAAAAAATTCCTGGCTGACAGCTCCAGGGCATTATTGCAATGCTGGGCCTGGGCCAAGCTGGAGTTCTATAATTGGCCATATTAACAAAGGAAAAAAAGCAGAGTTTGGGGAGGAGGTGTGTGTATGTGTGTGTGCGGGAGAGGAGACTGGGCTTTAAATCAACAACACATTTTGGAAAGTCCAGCTTTGACACTCCTAGTCACTGCAGAGCACAAGCTCCCAAGATGCTCTTACCTTGCAGAATGAGAAGTGAGGCTTCTCTTTTAGGAACAAAATCCCTGACCAAAAAAAAAGCAAGGTGGGCTCCTTTGAGTGCCTAAATCATGCTACTATTTATGTGATTTCAGGGCACAATGCAAATTGAAACATCCTAGAGATGGTTGGGTTTGTTAGGGCAGCTGATGAACTGGGCTCAAAAAAATCAATGCTGGGGAGCTCAAACACACAAAAAAGTTGTAGTATAATTGAGGTGCACAGTTCATGACAATGATCCCCATATATCAGTCATAGAGCTGGTTGGGAATTTTCCAATAAAATGTTGTTTCATTGGAAAATGTTGATTCTTCAAGCCAGTACTTTCTCTAGAAATGTATGTATCCATTTCAACAAGGATGGATTTTCTGGTCAGAAATGACCCTCCACCCCTGAGGACCCAAGAATAAACTCAGTCTCCAAAATCCTGATTGTTCCTAGTCACCTTTTTTTCTCTTCCACATGCTTAGAAATGGATTCCTTGAGGGAAAAGAGCAACATGTTTTCACAATTTCCACTGCATGGAAAAACTACCTCCTGCCTGGCATTACTCATTACGGGGTTGTTAGCAGACTGCAGGTTTATGACTGGAACTGTGCAAATATTGGGAGGAAAGATATTTTGCAAATAATGGATCGAGATTTAAAACAAGTTCACTTGTTTAACTTCATTACCTCGTGTTTGCCATTTGCTGGCAGAAACATTCATTGAAACAAAGTTAAATTGCAGAATATCTGTTGGAAGTTAAATGTGAATATACAATCATGAATATTGCTCCTGATGCAAAGGACAGCTTATCCAGTCAGAAAACAAAAATGTATTATATCCCAAATTGAAACTGTTTGAGTTTCTTGATAGCCAAACAGACTGCTTGCACATATTATTTGTATTAAACATTCAGGAAATAATTTGGAATAATGAATACATTTGAGAGGAAAAAAATCAAGAGCTGCTTGCAGACAACTCCCAAAGACATAAAGAGGGAATCAATAATTAATTAAATCAATCATTCCCCATCAGTTTTTTTGGCCAACTGTATTACTGACAGATGTACAGGTATATATTTTTGGTTGGTTAAATAAATAATAAAAGAAGAACACTTTGGGGAGACTCTGTTTATGTGAGTCTAGGATGCAAGTACTCATTGCCAGTACTGAATCGTGTTTCAAATGAAACGCTCTGTAAGATTAGCACTGAACAGCATTTTGATGGCTCTGATTAAGGTTCTGGGTCAGCTTGAGAATTTTGCATGTAAAGTTGCTGGTTGTTTTGTCCACACCGTTTTGCAGACAAATACTATAGCTATGCATGTGAATAATTGATTGTGCAATCCACCAGTTGGGTGAAGTTGCCATGTGTATGTGCAATGACTGCAGTAGCATCTGTAATTCCAGTACTGTATTCATACCCAAAGGTAGATGAGGCATACAAACTCACTGCTGCATCTGCCAAAACTCTCCACATTTGTTGACCTGCCTTTTTCTGTCTAGGTCAGTAGCACTAATAACCAAAAACTGTAAACAACTTTTCAGTCTTCTTCTTGTGTCTCTACACTACATTTGGCCACTTTGACTGTTTACAGTGCTTTGTGAGATCTTTCATTGTACATGTACCTTCAAGCAGCGGTGTTGCAGCAGGTGTTGCATAGTCTGAGGTTGCAGTCACATGTGGCTGAACCCATGGTATAGCTAGACTTCTTCATTAGTTCCTTGAAGCGTCCAACTCTGGTATGTTGGCAGTTGGGACATCACCACCTTTGTCATGGTTTGTCACGCATTGGTGGCAAGGACTCAGGATCTGAATTGCCTATTTTTTCATTGTCAGGTATTTTCTTCAGCCTCTTGTTCTACATCTGTAGCCGTGTCTCCTTGAGTAGGGAATCGAGAGGTTGGGTGCTGGTGAGGAACTGTTCAGTGACCAGTATGAAATGAAATGTTGGCCTTAGACCACCTTTTAACAAGTTCCTTTATATCACAGCAGAGACTATTTGGTGCTCTTGTCTCACAAGACAGGCAAGCATTAAATAGAAAAGCATTTCCCAACCTTTTTTGCCCCACGGCACACTTACCTAAATAAAGAGGGCAGAAGGGAGGGACACTGACAGGGGGGTGGCGCACGGCCAGCCAGACAGCATTTTGGGCTGGAGCCGTGTCTGTGCGCCCATGGCAGCAGCAGGTGGGGTGTGTGGCTCCAGCCAGGCAGGGGGCTTGGCTCCAGCCCAAAACGTTGCGGCACACCGGTTGGGAAATGCTGAAGTAGATCATACAGATTTAACTATCATATGTATTCAATTACGGCAATTCCAACCCTAAATATATGACAGCCCCCCAATAATTAGATTCTACATATGCAAAAGTTATAAATTTGTTCTAACAAATTTATAATTAATTTATAATGTTATCATTTTAGATTTGAAGGAATCTAATTATTGGAGGTTTACCTTAAATTTGTCCCCCTCCCAATGCTACAGAAGGGAATAAAAAATTAGGGGTTGGAGGTCAGGTGATCCCCTTACCTTCTACCGCCCCAACTTCTTTCCCCTGCAGCCCCTTCCCCTCCTCCTCATTGTCAGACCTTATTCTGTCTGTGCACATGGAAATGAGGGACACATTTGAAAACACTGACCATGAAATAAACATACATGTAATACCCTGCATATAGGAAAATAATTACACTCCCTGGATGCATATACATGAGGACTGTGCAAAATTTCACCAAGTGTTTCGTTTCAAAGCTATTTCGACGCGTTTTGAGCTTGAAACAGTAAAATTGACTTGAAACAAAAAGCATCGAAACAACTTTGAAACAAACCAAGGGCACTCGAAACGTTTTGAAAGTTTTGAAATGTTTCGAGTTTCAAAGCAGCCCAGTGGTGGGAGGTAGGGGAGAGCCAAGGCTGTGCTCTGAGAGGCTCTGCAGCCCCATG
>NW_005841851.1:5179634-5183044 GCF_000455745.1 Alligator sinensis
GGGGGGGCGGCGGGAGCCAATCAGAGCACAGCCTGGCAGCGAGGGGCGGGCACAGCTGGGGCTGTGCTCTGCCTCTCCCCGCTGGGCTGAGCTTCATGGAGCCCGGTGCTAGGTGCGGGCTGAGCCCAGTGCCGATCCCAGGTGGCAACGGCAGCCTCCTGTCATTCGGCACAGATCTGGGAGCCTGCACACCCGGAAGGAGTCTGGCACAGCCCGGCAGCCTTCCTGGGGGATCGAGTCCCTGGATCTGAGCCCCGGATGAAAGGAGGCTCAGGCTGGTCCTTCCACTTGGGACTGGTGCTGGGCATGGGTTGCGCCCAGCCCTAGACAGGATTGCTGCTGCCACAGCCTGAGCCTCCGTTCATCCAGTGTGCAGATCTGGGACCTCGCACCCCCAGGAGGGCTGCTGTACTGTGCCGGACTCCTCCTGGGGGTGTGAGCCCCCAGATCTGCGCTCGATGAGATAAGGCTCAGGCTATGGCAGCAGCAATTTTGTCCGGTGCTGGGCAGAGCCCGCACCCAGCACCAGTCCCAGGTGGCAAAGGCAGCCTGAGCCTCCTCTCATCCGGGGCACAGATTCAGAGGCTTGCACCCCCGGGAGGGCTCCCGGGCCATGCCAGACTCCTGCCAGGGGTGTGAGCCCCACCTGTGTGCCAGATGAGGGGAAGCTACCGCTGATGCCTGGGACAGGCAGCAGCAGCAATTTTCTCTAGTGCTGGGCACAGCCCATGCTGAGCACCGGTCCCAGGTGACAGGGCCTCCTCCTCTCATCTGGGGCATAGATCTGGGGTCCTGCACCCTGGGAGGAGTCTGGCATAGCCCTGCAGGCCTCCCAGGGGTGTGGGCCCCTGGATCTGTGCCCGGATGACAGGAAGCTGCCGCTGCTGTGTGGGGCCAGTGGCAGCATCAGTCTTCCCCAGTGTTGGGTGCGGGCTGCGCGCAGCGCTGGTCCCAGGCGGCAACGGCAGCCTCTTCTCATCCAGCAAAGATCCCGGGGCCTGCACCCCCGGGAGGAGTCTACCATCTCTGCAAATTGCATCTGAATCAGGCAACAAATGACAACTTTTTAGGCTTTTTCATGATTCTCCATTATAGCCTCTAGGAGAAACGTCGAAACGAGTCAAAAGAGCAAAACAGTTCTGATGAAAAGAAATGGGACAATGCTTCAAAACGAAACAAAACAACAAAACAAAACAATGTCCCTTTGAAATGGCGAAACAGACATCAAAAAGAAACGATCGAGTTTCTCACAGCTCTAATGTACATGTGTGCTTTACTGAGGAACAGACTAATTCGCTGCACAGTAAAGCATCACCATCTACATGGGTGCTGGTTAGAGTGCAGCAAACTAATTAACTTTGCCATAAGACAGTACTGTTAGGGTCAATACTATCTTACGGTGGAGTAATTAACTGCACTGAAATGCATGCATAGATGCTGACGAGGAGCATAAATTGTGCCTGGTCAGCCCACCCAGCTGGGGGCCTGCTGCATCCAGGGTCAAATTGCTGCTGTCCCAGGCACATATGTAGATACTGCACCTGGGAGCAGTTTACTCAAATTGCTCCAGAGTTTATTGCTTTGCATTAATTGCACATGTAGATGCACTCCCACCCTCCATAAACTTAGTTCATCCAGAATTGATGTAGTTTACCCCTTCTGAAATTGTTGCAAGTTTTAGCAAAGGTGAGTACCTTAACAGAAAGTTTGTACTTTCTGTATATATACCTATGTGCTTCTACAAGCCTGTCTCATGACCGCTATGGTTCACTTGACAGTCCAAAACACGCCTTTAAAATTACACCATCCTTATTCCCATTATAACAATGGTACCACACATCCACGTGCCCATTACCTTCACCTTTAACCATCACAATCACACAAAAGACCAATTCCACATCTACTTCCCATCCTCTTCTCCCTCTACCCCTCCTTCCAACTATCCCTCCTAATCCTTTCACTCGTTGTCATCGTGGTTGTCTCCATCATCATCATTGTCGTCACTCTCACCAACTGTCCCACCTCTGTACAGTCTGTGCTAGTCTTTTCTTTGCCTCATGCTCTCTGCCATCTCCACCCCGACATATTCCACCGACTTCCTGTAGTATCCCTGCATCTCACTCAGTTCCATTTTGACACAGCCCTAGACTGAATGATTTGCGTGCTTGTACTTTAGCAGGTTCTTGGTCTTCCACAGGGCATTTCTAAAGTAGGAGATGAACTGGTCAGAGTGGGTTGTCAGGGCCCGCTCCTGCTTGGTCAGATGACCAAACAGTACCACCTCTCTGTTCAGAGTCTTGACCCCTGTCATCTCATAAGGAGCAAGATTACTCTCCTCCACACGGCCAGCCCCCACTTTAAAAAAAAAAAATTGTGTCTCGGGCCAAATCAGCCAAATTAGTTCCAAACTCTGTTGACTGAGCAAAGCTCAATCATTCAAGTCTGTGTGACACAACTACTGGCAAGTATCCTACCTCCCAGACTCTTCAGCCTGAGGCTTCAGATACTCTCAAATCCATGGCAGACATCCTACGCACAAACCCCAAGCCCAGAGGCCTTGAAGTTCATACGCCCCTTAGTCTCACTTGTCCCTAGCCAAAAGACCAAAGAAGCAAGCTACAGAGAAAGCCTAAGAGCAATCCCCCATAGCCATAAACTGTATAGCCAAGGTCCTCATATTTGGAGGCATTTGTAGACTCTCGAAGGGGTCAGCCTGCCTGCAGTACAAGGGACAGGCCTTCACCCTCTAACTACACCAAGTCATTCAAGGCTGAGAAGAAGGTAGATACAATGACTTCGGACCAAAAACCATCATTGTGGTATCTCCCCTGCTCCACACTCACTATGCATTTTTTTTAATTTGCAAAAAGATATATTCCTATACATATAAATAAATATATAATCACAGTACTTTTACCAACACTGTCCTGTGGCTGATATGACTCCTCTGTCAGTCCAAAACACATCACTGCCATTACATCATACACATTCTCCTCACAATATCTGCACTGCGCTCCCACATGTTCATGTGCCTGTGGGACCATCATCAACGCCCTTGCCCACATGAATGATTGATGCCACCCATGACTGGGGGGGCACCTTGGTGGTGAGCGGCAAGCGGGGACCACCTACAGCTGCCGCACGCAGTGTCAGCAGTGGTGAGCGGCGAGCAGGTACCGCCTGCAGCCGCCACCTGCAGTGTCGGCAAGTGGTGAGTGGGGACAGCCCACAGTTGCTGCCCTCAGTGTTGGTGGTGGCGAGTGGTGAGCAGGGACCGCCCGCCACTGCCGCCAACAGTGGTTGCTAGTGGAGAGTGGAGACTGCCTGCAGATGCCACCAGCCGCGTTGGCAGCAAGGTGGGGACAGGTGCGAGCATTGACCACCCGCAGAAGCTGGAGGCAGCTTCGGCG
>NW_005841851.1:5183113-5195443 GCF_000455745.1 Alligator sinensis
CCCTACACCCTAAGCTCCCCCTCCCCACTTCCCTCTCTCCTGTCTGTCTACATCTTCCCCAGTTCTTTGAGTAGTCACTGTCATCATTGCTTTCTTCTCTCTCATTGTCTCCACCACCCTTGTTGCCATCATCATCACTGTCACCACTCTCTCCAGGGGCCCCACCCCTGAATAGTCTGTGCCAGTCCATCCTCTTCCAGACGATCCCTGCCATCTCCTCCCCATCATCTTCCACTGCTTTCTTGCAGTACCCTTGTATCTCGTTCAGTCCCATTTTGACACAGGCATATACTGCGAGGTCTGTTCACCATTTAGGAGTAGGACCCTGGCCTTCCACAAGGCATTTCTAAAGCAAGAAATGAATTGGTTGAAGCAAGCTGTTGAGTCCCCTTTTGCTTAGACAAGTATTCAAACAGCACCACTTCTCTGGCCAGGGTTGTGATCCCTGTCACCATCTTGAGGAGTATAAACATTTTTCTCCACACCCTTATACATGATATTAGTCCAAAACTAAAAGGCTCATGAGTTAGCATACACTTCATTGGGCTAGGCCCCAGCAGAGACAACTGTGTTTCAAGCCATGGTGATAGCACAGCTCATACATCTGTGTGTACTCTAGATCTCCCACAAAGGATCCCCGCTAATTAGCTCCCACTCATGACTGGAACCAGGTGTTTTTGTCACAAGTTCTGATATGCTCAAAAAAAGTATATGTAGATGAGGCACAGGGCAGCCTGGTCCAACTCTACCTCATGGAGGGCAGGGCCACATTAATCATATATAACTGATTGAGAGAGAGGGTGACAGAGGGATTATGAATAAGCTGTTTGGGCCTTGTTTGCTGATAGTTGCCAGATATTTAAGGTTGGTGAAAAACCTGGACTAATTGGAAATGGGAAAGAAAGGCACAGCTCAGCTGTTGGACTGAAGAGGAAGTCAAAATGTATTCTATATAGCGGCTCACTATGACTGAAAAAAAGAGCTGGCACTGAGGGGGACTGTGCACAATGGCTGCCTATACACATAGTTTGGGGGGAGCATTTTAATTAGAGTGGGGCTGTGGGTGAGCTTGGGGACCTGGAGTCCATGGGGGTCTGTGTCCTCTGTGAGGTGGGTCAAGATCCTCCAGGTGGAATTTGATCCGGAGCTGAGCAGAAGGAAAGCATGGGAAAAGACAGAGGCCAAGGTAAAGCTGAAGTTAAGTTTGTGGCACATGTGCCGCCACTCTATGAGGGGCAACGTGGTGCTTATGAAGGTGGTGTTGCTACTGGTGCTTCTGTACACTGCACTCGTCTTCCCCCCTTCTAAGCACATTTCCCACAGAATTGAGAGAGTGATGTGTGTCTTCTTCTGGAGATCCAGATGAGAGAAGGTGGCTAGGAAGACCCTGTATAAGACAAAGCAAACCAAGGGCAGGGGAATGCCAGACATCCTCCTGTATCTGTGGGCAAGGTACACGAGCCAGATCTGTAAGCTGGTGACAGGCGCAGAGTCCAAAACAGCCTGCCTTGTAAGATATTTTGCAGGACACCTCCTGGGACCATGGGGGTGTTTGCACGGACCAATGGAAGACTGTGGTCCATGGACCATCCGTGGTTCTGTAAGAACCGGAACAGGTTCTGCAGCATGTGCAGACTACAGAACAAAGGCCCTGCGACAACAGCCAACCACAGGAAGATACAGGAAGTGGTGAGAACCAGGGACATACTATCGCTCATGGACCTGCTCCTGGGCAAGAGTTTCCAAGCCATGTGGGAGTAGATCTTCCACAAAGACCTGAGGAAAGACCACAGAGACCTGAATTGTCTGATAGCCCACCGAGCCCTCCCAGTGAGACCACGGAGACACAGAAAGGGGCAGCAAGGTAGACCAAGCTGCCCTAGGGCAATCTTCCAAGGCACCACAGATACCACTGACCACCTCCTATGGTTCTGCTTGTAGGCCAAGTAGATGTGAAAGAAGATAAAGCAGCTCTGTGAAGCAGTGACAGGGGAGAGGCGGCATTGTACAGGCACTTGACTAAACACAAGGGGAGCCCATCTGCTCGCTTCAATCAGTTCATGTCCTGTGTCAGAAGTGCCCTGTGGAAGTCCAGGAACCTCCTGATGTATGGACACATGAACCTTGAGGTGGCAGAATGTGTTAAAATTGCTCTGAGTGAACTTCAGTCCTACTATCAGAAATCAGTAGGAAAGGATGGGGAGGATGCTGCCACCTCCACCTGGCAAAGGGACACTTGGCACAGACTCTTCAAAGACCCCCTAGAGGGGGCGAGGACAGTGACAGTGAAGAGGACAATGAGGTAACTGTACCTGGAGATAGTGATGATGGCAGCAGCAGCAACAGCAGCAGCAGAACCAACAGTGACAGTGAATAAACTGATATTTTAAACCCTATAAGAAGGGCTAGGACTAAGGGACAGTATAGTTGGGTCAGGGAAAGGCTTGCAGATGGGTGTGCAGGAATGTGGGTCTGTTGCTGTGGTTTATTGTAATGGGATGGGTTTTGAATGTGGTTTAAGTGGTGTGAAGAAAAATGTACTAGATGGTATATATATATTACTTTGCTACCATATCTCTTATTTGGATGAGCTGCGCTAATCTATTCTTGTGATAGTTTCCCATCTGTGGCATAGCATCTCAGCCACTCCTTGGCAAGTGTAGTAGCTGGGCAGAGGCCCGGTTTTACTACCTTGATCAATGCCAGGAGCACTGGGATAGAGGAGGAGGAGTTCTCAGAGCCTGTAATAGCATCAGCAATGGTTTTAGAAAGGACAGTGGCAGTTATGAAAGGGAAAGTGGAACAAGAGATAAGAAGCAAATTGGAGAGTGAAAGTGAAGATCAAGAGTCTTATGGAGGATGGACAAAGGTGGGGAAGAAGGGACAGAAGAAGGTAGGAATGAAAGGTGTGGTGGGGTCGGTGATTTTGGAAGAAGTTTCCTAAAGGAAGCAATAGGGGAAGAATACAGTTGACATGAAGAACAGGAGAAGAGAAGGAGAGGAGGTCAGGAGAGAGAAGTGAGGAAGGAAACACTGATTGAAGGGGAGAAGAAGACTAGTGAGAAGAATAAGCCAGGCCTGCAAAGAGAAAGAAGATGGAAGGAAGTAAGAGAGATGGCGGCAAGTAATCTATGCCTGAGAATAAGAGCAGTATTAAAAGAAAGGAGAACAGAAAAGTCAGACAATGAATACATATGAATTTATAAAGAAAATATTGTTTGAAGTTTTAGATGTTCAAGCGGAACATGTAACTAGCCTTGTCACCTTTCCTGACTGGAAGTCTTGGCAATTTTTGTACTGGAACTCAAGAAAGTTATGAGGATTTTTGGAATACGTATGTGACAGTAGTAGGTAAGAGAGAAGAACTTAAGGGGATAAAATTTATTATGGGAGAAAAGACAAGAGGAAGGGCAATAATTATTTGAATGTACATGGATATGCTTGAGATGGGGGAGATAGAAAAATTATTGGAGAATGATGTACAAAAAATTAGGTATGTTGACAAGATATGTGATAAATTTAGTATATGGATGGGATCATGGACAGTTCAAGTAGTAATGAGGGTGGATGAGAGGAATCCCAGCAGGGTAATGTACTTGCCATCAGCAATGCAAGTAGGGCCACACTGAAGGTTTATAATGTATTTCAGACAGCCTAAACTCTGTAGCAAGTGTGGGCAGGAAGGACATCTGGCTGCATACTGCCTTTACACAATATGCTACAGATGTAAAGGGAAAGGGCATAGGGCAGAGGGGTGCTAAGAAGTACTGACGTGTGTTATTTGCAGTATAGAGGGACACTTACAGTGGCTGTAACAGGACCCAGGCCCGTCACTGTGGGGAGGAGCATGCCCGAGCTGTTGCCACATCCCTTCCCTCCCCCCCGAAACAGATGTGGCTGTACTGTGGCTGTACAGACTGGCTGGTGGCTAACACAGCTGCAGCAGACAGCCCTGGCTGGTGCAAGGCCCCCACCTGTAGGCAATTGGGGGCTCGGCTGCCCAACTGGGGCAGAAGGGTCTGCCCCCACAGGTGCAGGGGGAGACAAGCACCCGGGAGAGGTTGCCCAGGGCTTGCTGGCAAGGAGCAGACAGGGAGGCTTCCCTTCACCTGGTAGGAACCGTGCAGCCAGCCTGCACTCAGACCTGAGCTGCTAGGAGGACACATCGGACCCACCACATGAACAATGGATGGTGGGGACTGGAATCATGAGCACAGATAAGTGCAAGCTTTTGCATGAATTCTTTATTGCTGATTTAAGTTTAACAATTGTTGACCCACAGCATGGAGTCCAGGGCCCCAGGGAAGTCTGTAATTCCAGTGGCAAGCCACAAGCTGGATGGCTGGGGAAGCCAGGGTCCGGATCAGTGGACCTTTGGCCGTCCCTCTGCAGCTATGGTAAAAGGAGTCAGGGGGCTGGTGGTACACCCAACTCAACACACACAGCAAAGCCCCTCCTGGGGCCACAGCCATCTCAGCAGGTCACAGTGGCATTGTCTGTGGTCCTTCTCAAACAAAGCTCAAATTACAAATCAGCAGCAGAGACAGGAAAGGGAGAGTGGGGAGAAGATGTTGAATAAGCATGTATGACAGTGGAGAAGGCACCACAAGAAGGAAGAGCTGGGGAAAAAAAGAGTGAAATTTCAGTAGTCAAAGCAGCACAGCTGACAACAGAGAAGGAAAAAGAAGGAAAGATAAGTGAAACAAGTGACTAGAAACAGGGGAGAGAGAAAGGAAAGAGGAGAGAATGCTACAAGAAGGACGAGGAATGGGGACAGAGCAGGGGAAAGAAAAGAAGAGCCAAGTTGGGAAAAGAAAGAATTACATGCTATGAAGCTTAGAAAGAAGAAAGCAGACAGAGAAAGAGAGGAGTGAGATGGGTTGACAAAAAACTCATTGGAGCTAATGTGGTCTGGGATTAATGGTGAGAGGAAAGGGGAGGGGGAGCAGAAAGGTGAGGGAGAGGGGAAAGGGCAACTTTTCTTGACTATCAAAGCAATAAAACAACAGGCAAAGACTTCGGGGATGTGAAGAGGGGGAGGATTAAAGCCAACGCATCAAGCAGCAACACAGAAGACTCAAAAAAGTGGTAGAGTTGTGTAATTTAAATGTACAAGCATGACTGTGCATTGCATCTATAAATGTCAGAAGTGTGTTATCGAGGAAGAGACTGCATAAGATTATGCCAATATTGAGTGGGGTCAAAGTGGAAATAATATGTTTACAGGAGTGTGGAATCCCATGGGAAAGGAATTACAAGCATTTTGCACAGAGATGGGGATGGGGTCCATTGTCGTGTATGAAGCTGGATGTAAACCAAGTGGCTGGAATCATGATTTTGCTCAAGTGTGAGGAAGTGGAAGTGTGGCAACTGTGAGTGATTGTGGAAGGGAGACTGCAATGGATGGTGGTGGAGTTAGAAAAGAAACTGTTAGAGATTTTTAATATATACACACCAGCTGAAAGAGAATGAAGGATAACCCTGTTTATGAAATTAGAAGTGTATGTAGGCAGAGGTAGGCAGCAAATTCTGGTGGGGGATTTCAATTATATTATTGAGGAGAGGGATAGGAGAAGGGATGGAGGGGAAGGAGATCTAGACAGCTCATCAAAAGTATTAATTAATATCATAAGAAAAGGAGGCATAAAGGATGTATGGGCCAGTGAGAAGGTGACGACGAGGATGGAACTGAGTGGGAGACAGGTGTTGAGGACTGATTTTATATTAATATCAAATGGGCTAGGGATTGGAAAGCATGTGATCATAGATGTGACCTTCAGCAATCACTGGATGCTGAGAATGGAAATAAGTTTAGATAAAAGCAGAGGTAGGGGGGAAAGAAAAGTGGAAGTTAAATGTTCAATTATTACAAGATGAGAAGACCTGTCAAAAATATGTGAAACTGTGTAAAGGATGGAGGACGCTGAATAGATACTACAAAAGCATCTGGGAATTCTGGTCAATGATCAAGAGAAGTACAAGAGAATTTTTAAGAATTATTGGTTGAAGAGAAGTGAAGAAAAGCTAGAAGAACTACAGGTAAGGAAGCTGGAATTATTAAAGGAGGCAGTGAGACATGTATGAGTGGAAGAAGAACTGGAAGACATAAGGTGATGGACTAAAAATGGTTCAAAAGTAAAATGGATGAGAAAATCTTTCTGACTAGAACACCTTGGGTGGAGAAGGGGGAAGGATGGTGTATTTTTTGGTGAAACTGAGGAAAAGAAGGAAGGAACTGAAGGCAGTGAAAACTGGAGAAAGAATCTGAGTACAAGAGAGGGTGAAGGCGTTGGATGTGACAGTGGAGTTTTATAAAGAGCTGTAAAAAAGAAGAGGAGTAGATGGAAGAAAAATGAGGGGGTTCCTTGAAGGGATAAAGCAAGGAATACAGGATGAAAAGAAACAAACAGTGAAGAAGTTAAGTATGAGAGAGGGTGAGGACTGCTTAAAAGCATGCAAGAGAGGGAAGGCACTGGGAAGAGACAGACTTTCAGTGGAATTCTATGAAAAATGTTGGCAATGGCTAGGGACAGATATAATAGAGTCATACAGGGAAATAATGGAGGGTGGGGATATAGGGGAGAATTTTGCAGAAGATATGGTAATTTTGATATTCAAGAAGGGAAAGGAAGACATCTTAGACAACATGAGGCCAATAAACCTTTTAAACATAGACTACAAATTGATAGCAAAAGTACTGGCCAGAAGAAAGTGTGACTGTTTAGCAGATGTGATTAAAGAAGAACAAAAGTGTGCCATTCCTGAGAGTAGGGTATCCTAGACACTATGGTTTATGAGAGATGTCATATCACATGTACAAGAAAGGAAAAGAAACACAGTAATACTGAATTTAGACCTGGAAAAGGCGTATGATGTTCTTGAACGTGATTTCATGTTTGAAGTATTGTGGAGGATGGGGTTTCCTGCAAAGACGATCAGGTGGGTGAAAGTGTTATACAGTAAAGTGGGAAGTCAAGTTCTGGTGAATGGTTACTTGACCAAAGCATTCCCCAAAGAAACAGTGATAAGACAGGGATACCTGCTGTCCCCCTATCTTTTTGTGTGCAAGATGGAGCCATTGGGATGGAGTTTGTGATGATAAACTGATAAGCAGTGTGAAGATACCAGGAGGAGGAGAAGTTAAATATACTTTATATATGGATGATGTAAACATAGTGGCTCAGGACAATGTATTAATTGAGAGAATACTGAAGTATACTGAGAACTATGGTGAAGTGCTAGAGGTGAAATTAAATAAGATGAAAACTATGATGATGGGAATGGGGTATTGGGAGAATTTACAGAACTTCAGGTGGTGGGTGGTAGAGGGTGCAATCAAGATCTTGGGAATCCCAATGGTTGCCAAAGAGAAAGGAACAAAAGTGTGGGAGAAATTAGAGGTAAAAGTAAGGCAGATTTTGGGATTGTGGCATGGTAGAACATTATCTTTCAAGGGTAAAGAGGCTGCAGCAAAAACAGTGCTCTTGCTGATTTGTCTTTTACACGAGAATGGTGTATCCACCATCACTGCAGCAGATAAGGAAGAAAAAGAGGCAGATATACATGTTTTGGGGGGGAAGTAAAAGAGAAAGAGTAGTCAGCATGGAGCTATACAAAGCCAGGAAATTAGGAGGTTAGAGTTGGAAAACTTTGTGTATACTTACAAGTATGTCCTGTAAAGAGGCAATACACAGGATGGGAAAACCGCTTGTTTCTGCTGTTATCGGACAAGGAAGAATGTTAAAATGGGACATGTATGAGAGAGATTGGAAAAAACTGAGGGCCTGGCAGCCACTGGCCCACTATGTGAAGATGGAGAGTTTCTTAAGGGTAATAAACTAGAGGGAGTGTGATTAGAGTGCTTGAGTTTCTGGTTTGTTGGGTGTCAAACAGGGAAATGAGAGCTCTCTTCTAGATATCTGTCATGGGACAAAGGAGCTCTGGCTCCAACAACTGCTTGTTTTTAGGTGGATCTCAAGAAGAAGTAAAATTCTCAAGTCATTTTATGAGATTCTGCCGTTTCAACAGGTCACATGAGCAATCTAAGGACTAACATAAAGGGCATACATCAGTTTTACCTTTACGAGCATGCACTTCTGGGAACAGGTTATACAGATATATATATATATATATACATATATATAGTTTAGAATTGAGAGATCACAACATGGGGCCTGCAAGAAGCATTCAGATTCAGCAACCCATACCAACGTCAACTTGGTGTGCACCATCCTAGGTTAGCACCAGGTGCTATTCTTCTGTGCTAATCCACTTATAAAAATGCATCTTTCCAGAATTACTGAAAAGGCTATATGGAGAGATTATTTGAAGCTTGCCTTGAGCAGACACAAGTGTGTGTGTGTACACATGTGTGTATCTGTGTGTGCATGTGTGTGCACACTCACAAGCTTGCATTAAGCACACATAATTGCATGTGTGCTAAGCCATGAACAAGTTTTGTGAGAACAAAGAGCTTAGAGGTGAGGCTACCACCTTGTGAGTTAGGATCCATGCATGTTATGCATGCGCTGGCTGACCATGTTAAATGTAAAGTGCTCATTCTGTCACTTTAAGACAGTTTGCATGTGAATATGTAAGAACAAGAGGCTCAAGTTAAGCATGCAGGGTTAATTTTGCATTAACCTGTCCATTGAATGAAGATGCTAAATAATGAATGAAAACCACTCACAGCAGAGTCTGCTTAATGAAACAATACAAACAATCTCCCCCGGAAGACATCACAAAAGGCTATCAACACTTGCCACCCAGTTCCAGAAGCCTAAGAGTCTGTGTTTGTTAATCTCTTCATGGCCTTTTATCTTACAGCAAGCAAAAAACAATTTCTTCCAAACATTTGTACTGATTGATCCTGTATACATATCCTGAAGAAGAGAGACTATCAAGCTGCTAATAGGAATGGCCTATAATATTAAAGGGAAAATGAGCTTTTATTATGAGTTTCATCTGTCTGGAGTCTGTGCCCAATGCTTAACAGAAGCACATGAACTGTGCTCTGTGTCAGTAATTACAGCCCTACTGAAAACCTTATGGCTGCATTCTTCTGCGAAGAGAGGTATTTTGACACTTAATCTACTTCTTCTAATGTAGCGCAGAACTCCCACGGAAGCGGTGCATATCATCCATAGTTGCAATGCAGCCTTTCACTGCCTTAATAAATGCAGCATATGCTGAAATAGCAGGCTATCTTTTCCAAGAGGGGGATGAATCATTCCATTATTGCCACCCTGCTATTGTTTTTAAATTGGTTTAGCATTGGTGAAAGGTGCTGTTATTTAGCTAGAGAATAGGTACTACACAAATTGAGTGAGCCTCCCATAGCCCCCAGACCACATGATTAATACCTAGTAACCTTCTGTCCTCCTCCACCAAACCTGCCATCAAAGATTAGTCCCCTTGTTCTGTGGCCCTCTTGTGAAATGACTGATAAAACCAATCACCTCTTTGTCCTCCTCTAGCTAACTCACTGATGACTTTTTTCCGTCTGATAAGCAACAGTTGGCAAACAGCTATCAAACCCTGCAACTAAAAATACAGCATGAAAATGATGAGGAAGCACTTTCCATACTGAAAGGGAGGATTTTGTACTGAAGGCATTTGCCCCACAAGGACAGTACCAGAGCATGAAAACTACGGGAGAATAAACCTATACTTGGCACCTCTGAAGATTTCAGTCCTCCTGTGACCCAGCTACAGCACACTTCATCAGAAAGCATGGATAAGACATGACTTTCTATAGCTGTTAACAATATTAAAACAAAACAAAACTCTTACCTGGATCTGTTATTTTTTAAATTAATCTTATGAAATATTTCTAACTGCAAGGGACTGAGATCAAGTGGGGGACGGGCCACAGTGAAGTTTCTGAGAAAGTCATGATGTTACTTACTGATCCCTGTGTGATGGAGGCAAAATTTAAATTAAAAAAAAGAAGAAAGCAAGGAAGAAAGAAAGAAAGTGAGAAGTAAGCATAGTTTATTGGATTTTCCAGAAGCCAGCTCATAAAACACCATTAGCTTCCTGGAATGTTTTGCAGCAATGTGTTTGTGGGTTAGGTGGTGAGGAAAATGGCAGATCTTGCTGACTTTTAAACATTTTAGTAGTACGATCTGGCTGTAGCAAAATTCCAAATTAAAATGTGCTCAGAAAGAAATGCATATCACTCTGCAAAAAATCTGCCATACTGAAGCACCCAACCAAAGAAGAAAACAACCACTCAAGACATCATTATAGCATCTTCCAAATGACGGTGGGCTACCAGCTCTAGTTCTTTAGCAGTAGGGCTGTGCGAAATTTCACTGGCTGTTTCAATTCGACACTGTTTTGACTCGTTTTGAGTTCGAAACAGCAAAAGTGTATCGAAACAAAGGGCTTTGAAACAGCCTTGAAACAAAACAAGGCTAGTTGAAATGTTTCGAAAGTTTCAAAATGTTTTGTGATTCAAAGCAGCCAGCAGCCCGGTGGCGGGAGACAGGGGAGAACCAGGGCTGCAGCCCCACATGGCTCAGCCGGGAACGCAGCCCTGGCTCTCCCCGCCTCCCACAGCCGGGCTGCGGGAAACCAGTCACAGCACAGGGGAAGGGAACTGAGCCCAGACTCAAACCCTATGATCAGGCCGGGGAAGGCAACTCAGCCCAGCTGAGCTGTTCTCCTCTCCAGCTAGATTGGGCTGGGGAAAGGAACTCAGCCCAGCTGAGCTGAGTTCCCCTCCCCAGCACTACAATCGTTTCCCCAGGCCAACCGTAGCGCTGGGGAGGGGAACTGAGCGATCGGGCTCAGTTCCCTTCCCCAGCTCCCCGATCCCAGGTGGCAGCACCCAGCTTCCCTCCCTTTTCTGGCAGGCCTGAAGCCCTGGGAGGACTGGCACAGCCCCCACAGCCCTCCCAGGGTTGTGGGCCCCCATCTGCCTGCCGAATGAGAGAGGCTGTTTCAAGCTTCCCCATTATAGCGTATGGGTGAAACGTTGAAACAGCATCAGTTTTGACAAAACGGAACAGTAGTTTCGAATCAAAATGAAATTCAAAATGAAACTCTGTTCTGTCAAAATGGAACAGTGCCGTTTCGTACAGCCCTATTTAGCAGGCTGCTCCATGCATGGGCAACATTTCCTGAACCATTTCAGCCCATTTTCACATAGATTCATTAAACACTCAAAATGCTTTTAATTAATATTCGGAATTTAAATGGCCTAAGCCCAGCAATTTCTTTCACACTGTGAAAGAAACATGATATTTGTGGGAAAAAAGTAATATTTAAGACCCATCTCTACAATAAAATCAGTTAAAATGGACCATGTGATACAGGATACAAAGGTGTTCCAGTGCCCACTCCCAATGTATCTGTTACAAATGTTTATTACAATTTAAGCGGCCAACGTGATCAGGACTAGCAGAGATGCATGGCTTACATCCTTATCTTATATAGTGATGTGCAAAATCTCCCAAACTAAGCTGCAGCAAGGATATCACTTCAAAACAGCAGACGTCCAAGGAAACAGCATTAATGACTGAGTTGGCAACAGCAAGCTCTCTGAGTCAACATGATAGTATTCAATCATCTTACATTTGAACAATTCTATTCTTTTTCATATGGTCATGCCTGTGCTGCACTCCTGCCAGAAGCTGCTTTTAAGGTGATTTTTTTTTAATGTTTTGCGCATTAAAAAAATCCCCAAACATTAATATTTCTTCCTCCTGGCTTAGACCAGATCTTTGGTATGCTAGCACAACTACCAAGTGACAATGGCTGGTGTGGAGACTTTTTTTGTTAAAAGCTTTTTACAAAAGCGTTTATGTGTAAAACACATTGTCATGTGGCTATCGAAAGTGCTTTAAAATGGACCTTCTCAATTTGGAAATGCTAGGCAAGGATCGTTTGTCTGTATTAAATTACTCCTCGCCTTGTGGAATGTATCTGAATCACAATGTGAGCAATCCTCCAGGTGACACAACTCCATAAAGCCAATCGACTTTTCGAATGGCCCACTGAACGAGAAATTCGCATTTCTTGGATAGGCAACAAAACTCCAACCAAGATACTCTTTGGCCTAGTGAATGGCATTGTGAGGACTCATGCCCCCAAATCATACAATCCCCATAGCCCTCTTGCACTTCTAGCAAAACGATCAGACTTGTACCAGGCATGCTTTATAGTCTAACAAACTCATAAAAAAAAAAAAATCAAACTTTGCTCATGTAATAAGCTCACTTTAGCCTGGTTTGAGCCAGCTTGTGCTTCCTTGTCACCTAATTTATTTCAGCTGATGAAGTTCTAAGAGTTGATTTGAATTTGGCAACACATTACAATCAGCAG
>NW_005841851.1:5195453-5218283 GCF_000455745.1 Alligator sinensis
ACTTAGTTGCAAGAACATTAATGTCAAAAGGGTTCCTGAAACAGTGATCTATGTAGACAGGATCTGTAATGCTAAAGGAATTTCACTGGGATTCTGTCTTAGTATTACTAGATTCTTACAAGAATCCTGGCAGCTTATTCTATCAGTAGTCAGTAGTCAGTACTCTTTATTTCAAAATTAAGAAGGCAGCAACAATTTTAAAGCCTCAAAATGAACTCCCATTGGTACAGAAATGGATCAATGGGCTTAGATAAAATATGACTGTCTAGAAGTTCATCTAAAATTAAGTGAGCCCTAAACCACCTGTCTTTGAAGCTTGAAAAAGTTTGAATTTACTTTTATTTGCATTACTTTTAAGAACAACAGATGTTTCTACACTTCTTGATGAGGCCTGTAATTGGAAATAAAAAGGCCGAAACATGGGGATGGGAAGGAATGGCCTTGTTTCTATGAGACATTTAGATCCATCACACAGACTGTTCTAGAGGTTTGTGATGAGCTGTCCAACTTTCAGTGGTGACTTGCCAGGATCGATAGGAAGCAGGTATCCCACAGCTTCCTGTTTTGTTATCAGATTCTTTTCTAAAGAATTTTTTGTTATCAGACTGTTTTCTAAAATTAGCATTGTGTTTAAGGGGCCATTACTCTCAAGTAGGGATAGCTTTCTATGAGAAATTGAGCACCTCACACTCTTCACGAGCTACACCAGGATTTCTGTTGTTTTGAATCATGGAGAAGAGAGCAAATCTGGCTCCTCTGTGTGTAGTTTTATATCTAACACTCACACATGCACCTACAAATATATGCCCACAATTTCAGCTGGAATTCTTCGAGATTACATGGTGTTTTTCATTTGGAAAATGCTTTATAAATATTAACTAACCATCGCAGAATCAATCTAAGGCACTTAAGAATTGGTGTTACTGTTTTAGGCACCAGGTAAATGAAAAGTCAATTGGCTTGCCTTTGCTAGAATCAAAATCTGAGTCAGGAATAGCATTTCAAGAAATTCTGGCCTTAATCCTGCACTCAGAGGGATGGACAAGACCAATACTAAGCACAACTGTAAGTTATCCAATAAATATTTTACTAACAAAAAGGTACCACTAAAACCCTAAAAGGCCAAACTGCCTGGAGATTTTATATATATATATATATATATATATTCAAACCGCTTCTATGTAACTGCAAAAGGACAGCAAACTTAGTCAGTTATTAGAAAATCCATTCCCGGAACTGAGACAGCTCATCCAACAGCTACACAATTGCAAAAATTTCTTTGGGATCTCTTGAATTATGCAGTCTCTCCCAGTGGAGAGTGAAAAATGCCTTTTTTGCCTCTGCTTGTCTTTATTACATTCTCTTGTGCCTGGCCTTTTCCCCTGTACAGCTTAAGAAAGAGGTAAAGACAAACCACATTAATCAAAAGTGCTGATGGTACCAAATTAGAAAGGCTTGTAAGCACTGTGACACGGTATCTGGAACAAGAGAGCTTAGGAGGGTGAGCAGTGTCAAATGGTGTGACATGAAAGGTAAATAAAATGCAAGCAATACATTTATAGGACATCTAAAACAGAAAGGCTGAATCACAGCAGGCTGGTTTGAGAACAGCAGTACAGAAAGAGACCCGGGATGAGGTTAGCTGGTAAATTCAACACGAGATCACAGCAGGGTATTCTTGCAAATGCTATTCTGGGATACTGTATAGAGGTACAGTCTATCTGGTATATCCAGGAAGCTTATTGTTTCCTCAGGAAGATCACAGATAAAGTTCTGCATGCAGTTCTGGGTACCACAACACAGACTTTGATAAGCTTCAGCATCCAAAAAAAAAAGGTTTCAAAGACAATTTGTCCAAAGAAAGGACTAAAAGATAATGGTAAAATGAGAGCGTCTGACCTATAAGGGGAGTCTAAAGGGACTGTGCCATTAAGAAGAGGCTGTAGAGCAAAGAACACCAGAACAGTCTAGAAATACCCAAAAGAGCACAGAAACAGAACAAAAGGCTGCAGGGGGATAAAGGAAACTCACACCAGCTATATAGAGGGAGAGCCACCAACAATGGAAGCCACCCTCTGGAAAGTGACAGACACTTCAAAGTTATATTCACTCACAAGAAAATGAAGCATCACATTTAAAAGGAGTAGAACGATGGCACTCCTGTGTTTGTGGGTGTAGCAAGTACATGATACTGCACAGCGACATACACATTACTGTCTTGGAGGCAGTTCCTTAGCCCTATACCCGCACTAGCAATCCTTTTAAGATGTGCAAGAATGAGTGATGATGCAGCTGTGTATTAACAGGTGAACAAAGGAATAGTGGGGAGATATGACCACCCAGAGAGTGGCAGTGGATGGATCAGTATCGACCTGGAAAGATGTGGGCAGCAGAGTCCCACCAGGCTCGGCCCTTGGACCTGTGCTGTTCAATGTCTTCATCAGTGCCTTGGATGCGGGCGTGGAAAGCACTCTGTCCAAATTCACAGATGATACCAAATTATGGGGTAAAATTAACAAGCTAGAGGGTAGGGAACGAATCCAGGTGGATCTGGACAGGTTGGAAAAGTGGGTGGAACAGAATAGGATGCAGTTCAACAAAGACAAGTGCAAAGTGCTGCACCTAGGGAAAAGGAATCACCAGCACGCTTACAGGCTGGGGAAGCACCTTCTCATCAGCACAGTAGTGGAAAGGGATCTTGAAGTCATTGATGACACCAGGATGGACATGAATCATCAGTGTGACAAAACAATCAGTAAAGCTAACTGCACTTTATCATGCATTAGCAGGTGCATGATGAACAGGTCCAGAGAGGTGATGCTTCCCCTCTATGCAGCATTGGTCAGGCTGCAGTTGGAGTATTGTGTCCAGTTTTGGGTGCTGCACTTCAAGAAGGATGTGGACAACCTCGAGAGGGTTCAGAGGAGGGCCACTCATATGGTTAGGGGCCTGAACACAAAGCCCTACGAGGAGAGATTGAGGGACCTGGATCCCTTCAGCCTCCGCAAGAGAAGGCTGAGAGGTGATCTTGTGGCCACGTACAAATTAATTGGTGGGGGCGGGGTGGGGGGGAGGGCAGCAAGGAATAGGAGATGCTGTTTACCAGGGCACCCCTTGGAGTAACTAGGAACAATGGCCACAAACAGACGGACAGCAGATTTATGTTAGACATCAGGAAAAACTTCTTTACAGTAAGGGTTGCCGGAATCTGGAACGGGCTTCCAGGGGAGGTGGTGCTCTCCCCTACTTGGGGTCTTTAAGAGGATGCTGGATATGCACCTGGCTGGGGTCGTCTGACCCCAGCGCTCTTTCCTGCCCAGGGCAGGGGGTCAGACTTGATGATCTACTGAGATCCCTTCTGACCCAAACATCTATGAATCTATGACCAGTACAAGAGGACCTAATGACTCAGAGACAGAGCCAGGACTAGACACAAACTCTCCAAAGTAATCGCTTAGCACTCTACAGCTAAATGTCCACCTTCCATTCTAGGTACCTGGCTAACTATGCTCTCAGGAAAAGGCCAAATCCTAGCTCCCTCTCTCAAGAAGTGTCAGGAGGGCCTTGAATTCATAACATAAAAATACAGCCACACACAGTTGATGCAAATGGCATCTGAAGAGGAAGAACTCCTTACAACAGCAAGATGGTCACTGGGCCAGTGCAGTGGCATGCATTAGGTTCCTCAATTCCTGATCAAATCCAGACTAGTGTAACATGAATTCCAGAACAAGCCAAGGATTTTAAAAGGGAAAAAAAGGAAACTTCACCTGGATACAGAGACTACATAAAGCAAAAGCTACCCGGTCTATTAGGTGACTAGAGTTTACAGAGAGTTCATGCACCACACTGACCCCTTTTCTTCCAAACAATATAATGCAGAAGTTTGGCATCACCTGAATATTTTTGTCTGCATTAAAAGGAAGTTCAAATTCCAGTCGGTTTAGCCATGACATTTTGACTCCGCAGATTAGCAGCTCAGCTGCTCTGTCACTGTGCTGCACTGTAATATGGGCTATGGAAGAGTTAGATAAATAAACAGGACAGGAAATTTAACACATACCAGTCACAGGCTGCATACTCAAATGTATTCCAGACAGATTTTTGAACCCTGTTAAATATACGTAAGGAAAATGTTAGTTGGTAATTAAACAAACGTTCTGTGTGCAGAATTAAATGTTTGTTTCACAAAATCCAGCTAGAAAGTCTGAAGTTTCATTGAGCTCAGAGTTCACGCCCCTGTGTTTAGAAGTGTTTGAAAAGGGCAACGATACTTCCCTCTATGAAATGACATTTAAAACACAACCTAAAAATACCACTTTGTTAAAGCCACATTTTAGAGCTCTGCAGACCTCAGGCAGTTTTGTTCAGGGCATGGTATTGAATTCGCGGCTGTCTGGGGAAGAAGTTCATAAATTTTGTATTAGCCCCTCTTTTCCTAGCCCATATGGCAGTACAGAAAACCTTCCAAGATGGAGACAAACATCCTGCATGAATTCCACAGTGCATAAGCAGCTGGCAATAAAAAACGAATGGACAGAAGCTGCAGCATGATTCCTAAACTGATAACACTTGAATATCTGAGGGCTGACTGATCCACAAGTGGGGTTATGGAAGTATGAGAAAAGGTTGCCAGCTGGACCATGATACCTTTTCCCAGTACTAGCCCTTGGTGCTCCAGTTATTCTCATGACGGAGTTTCTTACTGAGGACACATCTAGCAAACCGTATCTAAAGACCCTCTATAGTACCCTTAGTCACAACACTGCAGTATGCTTGGTGACCTCTCAGCTTGACTGACCAATTTGTTTGTTATAAAAGTGCAAATGAAGTTTCATAGGTAAGAACTTCTGCCTTTGATGCAACTTTAAAATCTCTTGTTCATACACATACGTATCCACTGTCTGCATCTTAAAAGAAAAGCTCCGTCAACAAGTCCAAATGCTATTTCTTATTAGTCCTAAACCAGAACTTTGAACCCCACCTGAAATCTGTTTTACATCTAAACACCACCTCGTTAGTCCACATACCATATTCAGCTGCAACTATGCTTGAACGGCAACAAGACACAGAATTTCCATTCATGGGAAAATAGGGAACAAAGAAGTAATAATAAGATTCCCAAACGAAGAAAAGGCGAGCAAGCAAGAAAGGAAGGAAACATTTTTCTGATTGTGGATCCAGATCAGCATCTCCTGTCCACTCCTGGCTAAAGCCACCTGTCTTTCTGCCCTGCCTGTGTCTGGAAACAGACAATGTCCTTGGTGGACAACCATGGAAAAGATTCCAGGCAGAAGACTTAGTTAAGCAAAACATCGTAAACTAGAAGACAAGGGAGCATTAAAAGTATGACAATGAACCCATCATCCTAGCTGCTAATGCGCTTGGAAATGTTCCAGGATTGCAAATCCTGATTTTTGTTGAAAGTTGTAAAGCTTTTGAACACAAACCCTTGAATACCCTCCAAACAATTTTTACACTTTGCTAAAGAAAACAATGGTGCAAGCAAAGGGGCTCTTGGGTTTTAAAACCCCACAGCAAGAGTAGTCAGTAACATTTATCAAATGATACAATATGATTTCTTAAGGTGGGAGAAAAATAGAAGTGTAGTTAATAAAGTGCAGAAAGAGATATGCTGGACTTTGTTAAAATGTTAAGCTGTCTTCTGGCAGCACTGTCCGCACTTTATTTGCAAATGAGCCATCAACAACATGGCTCTTGCTAGTACAGGGCTTTTTAATAGCAATATTCACAAGAACCATGTCTTTCTCAAACACTTATAAAAAGCAGGGGTGAAATTCTGGCCTCCCTGAACTCCATGGCAAAATCCCCATTAATTTCTGTGGGGCTGAGATGTCATGCAGCCCGACCTGATCTTTGGAACTAACCAATGAGTCAGTCAGAATCATAACTCCTGAATACCCAATATCTTCCAAGACAGTTTCACCATTCCCTTACCGTCAAAGGAAAATATTTATCCCTGCATATGACACCCCATTCATTAATCAGTCGATCACGACCACATGGCGAAAAAAATGACACTCCTCCTTAAACAAACCTGCATTTTCCATCTTCTGTACATTCTACAGGCAATGAATCAACAGAGCAAATGTCACCAGTGCTGGTTAGCATGAGGCCAATGTTTCCCTGGGACCTAAATTACATCAGTTTCAGGGGCTGAAAAAAGGCCCTTGAAGCAGGTTCTTGAGATTAAAGTGTTCTTTGTAAATCTTCCTACCCTAAAAGCAAACAGCAGAGCCCGTGGATTTTTGCCTCTGCCCCCACGCATCCTGCTGGTATTTTTGTTCAGAAGTTTATTTAACATACATCAAAGGGGACGTCTGCAGGGGACCAGCAATCTGGTGTCACCAAAAACACCAGTCATTAATCAAGTCACATGATGAAGAGAGTACATTAGAGGCCTCTGAACCCAAGACTCGCACTCTCAAAAGAGATGCCAATTTCATCTCAAATCAGGCAAGCCCTATGTCCAAGGAGGAGCTGAGGAGGACGTCAGGACATCTAACCTCCCACATTTTGCAGCCCAGGCTGCTTTGTTTTTTATTCACTAGTCAACAGGATTTCCACAGAGAAAAACTGAGCATGCTACAAACCTTACATCTTGCCTTGCATCTTTTGTGACCTTCCTAAGCTTCCATGTCTCTGCAATAATAGATCAAGTCCCACACACTCTCCTGAAAACGCCCTTTCACAAACAGGGAACATAAAGGGAATTTCTAGTCCTGGTGTGCCCAGAAAATAGAAGTGAAATTAAGCTGTGGCAGATGCAGCAGAGTCCGCCCTCTACAACAAGCATAAGAAAAGGCCATCAGGAGTGGAATGCCAAGCACAAGGAACAGGCTTTGCATCTACTGCATCCTTTGTGTAGCTCTTGACACCTGAACAAAGTGAGACAGGGCTTTGTACTCATAGTGATTTGGCCCCATGGCAAGTCCCAGGTACTTCCTGTGGGTCAGGTAGAAGTATGGAACTAGGAATCTAAGTCAAGAGCTTTTTGCCAGTTCTTACCCTGAGGAGGAAGAATCATGGAGGCCAATGTTATCACCAGAATTTGAGGAAGTGTATCAATTTGTTCAGTCTACTCAAGTCCAAGATGGGAGAAAGAAAGTCTTTTCTTCTGCAAAATAAAGAAATATTGGGAATAGTTTCATAGTTTGATAGTTTCATAGTTGCTAGGGGCTGGAAGGGACCTTACAGATCATCAGGTCTGGCCCCCCTGCATTTGGGCAGGAAAGACGGCTGGAATCAGATGACCCCAGCAAGATGGGCATCAAATAAAATAGTTTCTGTCTCTGTTCTTAAAGAACCTCATCCATAGTTCTGAGACAAAGTGACAAGGTCACTTATTTGTGTAAAAGATTGCCATGAGAAGCAATCCTGAAGATGGGCAGCAAAGTGCGGGGAAGAGAGGAGGCAAAGAAGATGCTTGTGATAGTCATGGACAATGCTGCCTACCCTTGTTTTTCAGTTATAACATGACCATGTGTGCTGGAAGTGGACAAAACTATTCTTGAAGGTTAGTCTTGACCTGACTTTCAACACTCTTGTCAAAGCAGTGGCCTCTGAGAAAGAACTTGGTATGTAACAAAAATGAGGAAGATGCAAAGTTCCTGGATACATTTTTAGTGTTGTGCCCTTTGATTAGGGACATAAAACCAGCGCATGATAGTAAGTGTTTGAAATTTGCATTTTCAGTCTGTCACAGTGGCGGAGACTGTGCTTTATCTCACTCTGCCTCATGGAAAGTTCTCCCTTTGTCTTTTTGTCCTATTCTTTCTTCTTTTAGGAAAATCAAATCGAAAAAGCTGCCCATAAGAAAGCAAAAAGGGATTTCTTCATGACAACAAACTTCTATGGAATGAGCTGGAAGCTGAAGGAAAAATGGCAAGTTGGACATTCACCACATTTTGCTGCATAGCAAAGAATGAGAGAAAGGAGGAGAGGGAAGGTTGCAGCTGCTTTCCCTTTGCACCCTCGTGGGTGCACAAAGAGAGATCAGATGCATAAACAGTCCAAAGGGGCACTGTCTTGTTCAGAAAAGGTGCCCAGTTTGCACCCACTGGGGTGCTCCCTGACCCAACCTCAGAGAAAAGGAGATGGTTCACTGGCACCAATACTGTGAACCCCTTCACCCATGTAAGAAACTAACTGTTGTCCAGGGAGTACTGGAGGAACTGAAAATGTGCCCTAGGCAAGGACAAAGTTGTTTATTTGACACATCTCAGTAGCAGACAGAGCCAGGAAATAGTTCTCAGCTATTTTCAACAAAACATGACAACTATACAAAATTGGCAAGGCTGTACCATTTTTCCCTAATGTCCAAAACAGTGTTCACTAAAATGTCTCTTTCCTAGTTTGCCAGTAATGTTTATTAATTACTTTGAATAGTTTCTGGTTTCTCCCAGGAAAATCTGATAATTCCACTGCAAAGCATGTGACAATCCTAGTCTATCCGTATCATATGCTGAGTTGCACAATTTAACTTCTTGCTAAAGATAAGATGAATTTTGGGGGGTTTTCAGGTGTATGTGAACCTGCTAAAGGTGTCTTTTTTTCCTACAATTCAAGGAATATTTCAAGCTGGGACTGGAATAATTTCAGAAAAAATACAGCTAAATCTTGGCTCTGGTTAGTGAATAACCTCTTGCAATGTTCTGACACTGAGCTCCAGCCATCTAACCCTGTAGAAAGGGTATTTCCCAGGGAGAAGTGGGTAGGGGGAAGAGTTTGATCTAGTAGAGCCCAAAACAGTGGATAATGATATGAATCAAGGGTTTAGGGGGTGAAAAGTCTATGTGATGTGATGCTTGTTTTGGGGAATAGGTTATTACATTTCACACTGCCATCTTATTTTCAGCCGTTGGAATGTGTACATGTGCTTCTCTTATCCTGACTTGCAATCTCAGCAAATTCAAGGCAATGATGGGCACTGAGGGTGAAATTCTGACCCTCCTGAAGCCAATGGGGTTTCAATGGGGCCAGGATGTCACTCTGGAAGTTTGATTTTTATCCCATCCTTGGGTTGGACACTCTTTTCCACCTAAGCTCATTTGTGACAGCAGCTGGTACCCTCGAGATGTTTTTTACACTTCTGATCATACCCAGCAAAGAGGTACTTTTCCTGGCTGACCAAGAGACATAGAGACATCATGCAATTTGTAGAAAGACAAGTAACAGAAAGGAACAGAATGGAAAGGAAAGGGGAAGAGGAAGGGGAAGCCTGCCCCATAAAAACCTGGCCACTGCAGCTCTGTTATTTCTGGATATCTGTAGGTAAAGTCATGGACTAGCAAAGACTTCTGTATAAGCATAAGAACATGCTCTGCTGACTGTCCAGTTGTATATCAACACCAAGTAAAGAGCAAATATACACAGGAAACCAGCATTAGGGGGAGGATAGAGGGAGCTCTGGTTGAAAAAGGTAGGCACACAGCAAGATTTCCCATTCAGTCAAAAACGCCAAGAAGTTTGGAAACCATCAGTTCCCAAACTAAGGCTCACCACACTTGTACGTGGGGTAGTGAGCCCCACAGGAATTCAATGGGAAGATTCAGGCTAGCACCAGAAGTGTAGTCGTGAGAAGATCACAGAATCATAGGAAAGTATGGCTGGTAGGGACCACACAAGGTCATCTAGTCCAGCCCTGCTCAAGGCAGGATCATCCCTGACTAAACCATCCCAGCCAAGTGTCTGTACAACTTGCTCTTGAAAATTTTCATGGATGGTGATTCCACAACGTCTCCAGGTAGCCTGTGTTTGACCACCTTCATAGTCAGAAATTATCTCTTAATCTTCAACCTAAATTTCTTGTGCTGCAGCTTGAGTCTGTTGCTTCTAGTTCTGTCCCCTATGGCCACAGACAAAAGCCCATCTCCATCCTCTATGAATGTCCTTCCAGTATTTGAAAACTGTTATCAACCCCACCTCTATCTTCTCTTCTCCAGGCTAAATAATCCTAGTTCTTTCCGCCTTTCCTTATAAATCTTGCTTTCCAAGATAACTGTTGTCACACTGTGCTGGACTCGATCCAATCTGTCCACATCCTTCTCGGCGAGACAACAGGGCTGAATGCGGCAGAAGAATCACTCCCTTTGATTTGAAAATGACATTCCACACAGAGAACTGCTGACCAGGACACTATGCTTGCATTTTCTTTGAATTTTCCACTGCTGCCTTAGCATTAGTAATTTCACATGTAAAAGCAATCCAGTACTTTAACCAGTGTCAATCCTTGCCCAAAGCAGGTTCAGAAAACACAAGGACTAAAATGGTGGTGGATGTCAGTTGCCTGGCACTTTTATTGTCATTACTACTCTTTCAACCATATACTAGTATGGATGTAACAGTTGAAATGAAAGGAAAAATTATCATATGATAAGGTATATGGTGACAACAGCTACAGAAAACCTACAAGCTCAGGAAAGCTTAAATTAGCATTAGATACAACAGTAAGGACCATTTTTAGAGTGTGATCTCAGAAGATTACATTTTGTAAACTCTCTTTGTGGGGTCATTTAGTTCTGGTTGGAGGTGGGACTATTACGACTCATATCCCAGTCAGACCCTAGTTGCTGATAAATGTTCGGAAATATCCCGAGTCACACAGCAAAACATCTTAAAAGCTGAGCTCAAGCCAATTCAAACAACACTGGACTAGCCACCTGGAAACTGGAGGTGCCATCTTAGCTGGAAATCTCCTTACAGGAACAGTTTTCTTCAGGAATCCCTTAAAAATGCTGCATTTTGGACACTGGTTCCATGCCAGGATGGTAGTAAAGATAAGTTTCAGTTGGCAGAGAGGATCTGTACAGGTTTAGCACTGGTCAGACAGAGCCGAGTGATATGTGATTCCTGGGGGAGCAAACACAAGTGGGCACTTACAAGAAAACCCCCTTGTGTGGAAAAAGGTAAAAGGAGTGAATATTTAACCCTGGTACACAGAAGACTTTATTTTGGCATCACTAGCTCTGTTCTCAGTCCTGTAACTTATTCAGAAACCTCCAAGGTGCTGGCTGATTTAAGACTGTTTTATTCATGTCTAGATTTGAAGTCTGCCTTTCCAGAGTATTTGTTGAAGGTTTTAGCCTCTATACTGTAAATTAGTAGAACACTTTCTGGTGGCCTCATTCAGAAATATGGGATGGTTGCAGGAGAGAGAAAGTTTAAGTAAAGAAAATGGAAAGAAATGGGCTAACATTCACCCAGCTGGAGAGGCTTGGGGAAACATAGCAATTAACCACAGTAATGAGTATGTTTGTTTGCATCACTAAAATCAAAGAGAATGCTCTTACAACAGTTATCTTAAATGGTGGCATGAAGGCTGCAAGTATGTATGACGAATAGTATTAATAGTGTTAGCACTAGTATTTAAAAATATTACTGCAAAACACTGTAGAGCTTTAAGCAGTCGCTATTATTTAATAAGGCTTGGTTTCTTTATACTGCAAACCTAAATAAAAAAACTGGGTTTTTTTAGCATTATTTTTGCTTTCTGTGATGCAATCATCTGTATAAACCCATCTACTAAGAACTAGATAAATAAGCGTTCCAAACCATCAACAAGATGGCTAAAATGGTTGAAACCACAACTACAGTCCCCTCTCTTCTCTCTGAATGGGCAATACAGAGCTGCCACATTTCAGCAGGGAGAATACTCCACGATTTCAGTTCAGAAAAGGAAGTTTTATTAGGAGAGAGATAATATGTTGTTTGACACAGAGAGAGATACCAGATGGCCTCTTCCTGCTAATGGTCTTTCCTTCTCTCAAAAATCACGTTGTAATTTAAGACACAGTTGCTGCCTGCAGATAATAAGCAGGACATGCTTTCGAAAAGAAGCTACCCTGGGTTCAATGAACACAAGACCTACTGTAATTAAATGCATATGTCAATCCACAGTCAGTTGGTTCCGAAGCACGCACTGGCTGTGTGTTTCACATTTTCTCGCCGAGCTGTTGGCATTCAGGGAGGCTAACTCTTAAGCTTAGTGCCCTGCAATATACTAAGCTCAGTTTAAGCTGACCTGGGTTTCTTCTCTTCTCTCTCTCCTGTGGGCTGACTCTCAATATGCTGTCAGTCTTATTTGTATCCTGAAATTACAAAAAAGAGGCAGGATTCGGCCAGGATTATGGCTGTGTTTCAGGGGTAGAAACTGCAGTCCCTCCTGCAGCTACAAATAGTTGTTATATTGTTCTACATGTGCACGCACACGTGCCATTCCAGCGTATACTCAGTCTCCCCACACGCTCTGCAGCATCACTGCACCTTCATTACATACCCATGCTCTGTTTCTTTTAACCCTATCGCCCCTGCTTTCTCCTATACCATGTACACATATGCTCTCATCTACCTTCTTCTGCACATGCTACCCACTATCATTTAACTTTCAGGGCATCAAAAGATAGACTGGTGCTGGATGGCAGGGCAGAAGAGATGCAGAGACTGCATTCACACTTATGAACATGCCTTACTTATGGGCTGACTTACTCTGCAAAATCCAGGGAGATCTGTAAAGATCTGTAAGCATTTCTCTGCTATAGTTTGGCAAGGTCTGGCCTTATAACTTCAGAATTTCGAAGACTACAAGAAAATACTTCATAACACGTATGCAAGCTTCAGAGCCAAGGGAAACCCAGCAAAGCCCCAGTGGTTAACCCATTCCAGCAGGCTGTCTGCCATCCCCATTCCTACCTTCACAGGCCTTCCCATCATCCTTCAGCTTCAGGCCACTGGAGCACTTGCAGTAGAAACTGCCAATAGTGTTGCAGCACTGGGACTCGCAACCCCCATTCTCTACTTCACATTCATTCACATCTGAAAGAGATGAGACATGGGAGAGAACACATGAGATGGCCATGGCGAGTCAAGCTAAAGGAATGCTCCATCTGTCATAAAAGCACTTCTATTTTTAATACACTTCTAATTTCCTCCTGGTTTTCTTTTATTAGATGTTCAGTGCCAATAAGAAAAACACTGAAAGGTAAATAGCCAAATATTTCCTGAGCTCATGCACAAAGAGTTTAAAATTTAAGGTATTTTTACTAAATATGTTTGTACTCTTACTGAATCCACAGTGCATATGTTTACATGCACAAACACATTTTTCCTCACTTTGCCACCCTGCACAATGCCCATTTTATCTAAGACAGTGGTTCCCAACCTTTTTTGTACCCATTTGTAAACATTGATGGCCAGTTCCCACCCAGTGCCCCTCACTGCCGACCCGCTGCCCCTTTGCCCCCAACCCCAGCCCCCCCAGCTTGTGGGGCAGAGGGTGGGTTTGTGGAGTAGGGGGATGCCCCAAGCAGCCCTTTCCAGGCTGGACCTCTGCCAGCCTGCAGGGGAAAAGCCATAGTTTCCCACGTTTTTCTTCTTTAAAGGAGAATTCATTTTTAAAGTTTGTTTGCAACCCTTTCATATATTCTTGGAACCCACTTTTGGGCCCCGACCCATGGGTTGTGAAATGCTGACCTAAGATAACGGGAAGCAAGGGGAAATGGATCCACAGTGATAGATTAAAGAAGCAAGTGAAGAAGAGATGAAGGATGAAAATCAGAAACAAGGGTTCACAGTCCTCATGTTTCAAGGTGTAAACTGGTCACAAGTTAGAAAGAACAAGAAGTTTCTGACTAGGCAATAGAATATCACCATTAGGTGTACTGTAGGAGGTTTAGGCATACCATCACAACGTTCAGGATCAGCCAGTACTTTGGACCATTCGTCATGCATGCATTGTCAGAGTGAAAGAAGACCAAATCTGTGAGTAAAAATGTTCCTTTTTGCACACCTGTGGCCAATGTGACAGCACAGTCAGTTTTAGAAGATTTTTTTTTCAAACCTAGCACCCTGTGAGGACTCACTGCCGCATTCCTTATGTAACTGTAGCCAGCAGTTTACTAGAGGTGCCTAACTCATGAACTTGCCTCCCTGGCTAGGGACAGACATTCAAAATGCCTGAGCCTGAATTGATTCAAACTTTGCAGGTTAGTCTAACCTGGCTAGGCTAAACCACCCAGACATCCCCTCTGGACTAAGGAAATTCAGGCACATGCCTGAAGCCGCTCAGGCTAGAAGCTGGGGGGCGCTAAAGCAGCCCTCCCCTCCCTTCTCCAATGCTGAGCGGGGGGGGGGGCAGGCCCAGGCAGGATGCTCTGATTAGGGAGCCCCCCCAACCTTGCTAATAGAGCATTTATGAGCTCTGTTATCAGCATTTAACACCCCATCAGAAAACAAAGCCTCTCTCATTAGTTCAAGCTCTTCTTAAACAACTTTTTGCAAGGAAGGGAACATTCCAAGGAGGGACATTATCTGTTTATTATCTCCAAAAAGCCCTAAGCAGACAGTATCCTGTCTGCTTTACGCAGACACCTCTCAGCACTAGCTACCATACCACATGCGGGCCACCATCCGTGCTGTGGGAGGGAGTAGGGTGGGATCCCTGCTTGACCTGTGAGCAGTGAGGGGAGGGGAGGGGAGAGCAGGAGAAAGCCAGGCAGAAGCGCTGTGCCTTCAAGTTTCTGCCGGAGCTCTAGCAAGGGAGCAGAGGAGAGGGGCCAGCCCTGCTCTGGAGCAGAGAGACCCACCCAGCCCAGAGAGCATGCTGGGATGCTGGGGGAGTCTGGTTTAACTTAAACCATCAAGGGGTCTGGGACAGACATTGCATTAACTGACCGGTTTCAGCCAAATCAGTTAAGTTTGATTGGTATGATCTCTTTGGCTTCCCAGTCAAGCAAAATCTTCTCTTCTTTACTCTTTGTCTTATGCATTTCCAAGAATGCTTCATTCAATCAGGTTTATCCATTCAACCAGGTTTATCTCAAACTGGTTTCAGCCATTTTCAGACTTGTTTATATGCACTGAATGTCTGTTTTGTTACAGGTTTAAACTAGTTTCTGATCATTTAAACCAGTTTATGTGTAATGTTTGTCACTAACAGCCCAGAAGAGCAACGGGATAGGAAAGGAAGCTCTATTTCCCAAGTGCAAAAGGAGATTACAGCAAGCAGTCATTAAACTAACCACACAGGGTTCCTCAAACAGCCTGAGCCACCTGAATACTCATTGTGCCACACATCAGTGGTAACATCTGACCAGGGGAGTGAGAGAAACAGGAGAAATCCATCTTTGCATGATTCCTAGCAGCAATCTTGGAAATGCATAGGACAACGAGTAAAAAATAGAAGTTTTTTGCTTGACTGGGAAGCCAGAGATCATACCAATCTACTGACTACTGAGAATCCAGAAGTAAATGCTCATCATCCCAAATCAGCATGCCAGGGATCCAGTTAATGGCTTCTGCGATCATTAGCAAATAACTTCTAGTATTTTGTTCCTATTCACAAAGGCACCTATCATAAAGCCCATCTCAGACTCTAAATCTCCTTTCCCACCCATCCTGCTTTCACACACACTGCTAATTTTCACACCTTTTTCCAGATTAGTTTTAGATACTATCAAGAGTCATGCAGAGCCTGCCTGTTTGATAAGCAGGGATTTAGGTTTTCCATTTCCCACAGAAAAAAAGGAGTAAAATGCAGATTTCTCATTTTAGCAGAAAACTTGCAGATTTTGTAGTTTTGCCGCAAGCCCTCTGCAGGCTGGCAGACTTCCAGCCCTCCAGGTGCTGGGAGGGAGCAGGAAGAAGGTGGTCAGGGAGGGGGCACCATGTACTTGTATATGTACATGCCCCAGGCAGCCTGGAGAGCAGCTCCTGTAGGTAAGTGAGGAGAGGGGGATTGAGGCCCCCATAGTGGGGAGGGAGAGAGTTGGGTAGGGCTAGGGCTGCTGCGCTGTCAGGCAGTGCGTGGGGCTTGCAGGCCAGGGCCACAATGCACAGCTGCATGACCCCAGTGGGTAGTGGGATGGGGCCGCAGGTGGCTTGTCCAGGGGTTGGGGGATGGCTCCCTGCCATGGCATGCACTCCCAGGCGGGCACGGGGGACCTGTGCCCCCAGATCTGTGAGCAGGATGGGAGTGGGTGCGTGCTGCAGGCTTGGGCTCCTGCCCTTCTGCCCTCCGCTGGGGCGTCCCAGCACAGCAGAGCAGAGCACAGCCATGCAGGCTCCTGCCCCCACCCCCCCAGCCCCCCCACTGCCTATCTGCTGCAGGCTTTGGCGAGGTGGGGTCGGCTTCCTACAGCTGTGTGCTCTTCCATGGGATGGGGGACCCATGCCCCCCAGATCTGTGTGTGAGGTGGGGGTGGGGGCAAGTGCACACTGCAAGCTTGGGCTCCCACCCTGCTGCCCTCCCCCATGGCCTCTGCAGCCCAGCTGCAGGGCAGAGCACAGTGGTGCAGGAAAGCTGCTTGCAGCTGTGAGCTCTGCGCTGCCCTGGTGATGCGCCCCATGCACGTGCAGGGGCAGCACAGGTGGTGGCGCAGGGTTGTGGCCTTCACTGCACAGCTGCTCAGCAGACAGGCAGGGGGCGGGGGGGAGCCGGTTCTGTGCTCCATTCCAGTACAGCAACCTTTGCCTTCTGACAGAGGCAGGGGACTGCGGACCTGAGTCCCTGGTCCCATAGCCCTGGGAGCCTGGGGCCCCTCTGGCAGGGCTGGGGGTGGCAGGGGAAATTTTAATCGTGGATTTGGTGGAGGTTTGTCACAGAATTTGTGATTTTTTTTATCAGGGAAAACCAGGATCCCTCTTAATAAGTCTCTGTAGTACATGCCATCTCTTACACTACGCTTTCTTGCATTATTTCTTTTTTAGGACCTGGTGGGGATTCCTTTCACTGAACTCTTGACAACAGCTTGGGAGCACACATTCGCAAGACAGCCAGCCTTTCTAGGACGAGAATGCCTTACTTGCCCCACATAAGGAGTTTAGCTTATGTGCAAGTTTTTAAAAGCAAGACCATCTCTCCTGAATCAGAAAGGCCAGCTCATTATGATATATTCCCACCCAGACTTCCTCAAACATTAACTGAGAAAAACACTGATAAATTGGCTGATCAAGACCCCTGGAAGAATAACTCTGGAAAGAACAAGCTTAAAAACAAATACATCTTGTAACATGGACTTAGGTGAAATACCATTTCAGCAGTAACAAGGGCTCACTTTGTGCAGATATTTTTTTACCCATATAGTTATCTGAATTATTCACTATAAAAAGTAAATCATGGGACCTTCTCTGCTTCCACATCCACAACCAATGTGTTGCATAGCTGCCTTGTTCCTCTGAATATTTTATATCAAAGAAACAACGATACAAACACTGAATCCAAGAATCAGACACTGAGCAAAGAATTCAGGCTCATTACTTATGAATATAAAAAGTAGTAGTTTAAGCAGCAAATGTACCAAGGGCGCTTTATCGTAACATTGGTAAACTACAACACACACAAAAAAGTCTGAAAATTAAAAATGATCAAAATTTGAAAGAAAATCACCAAAGCATCAATACCTTCTTAAATCTGCAGTGACAAGCATAGTATACATGGGTCGACAGGCAGACAAAATTAATTAGAAAAATAGACACAAGGAGTCAGACAAATGGGCCTGAAAACACTTTATAATAAGAACAACAATACAGAGATTACAAAAATTAAATTAAACTGGAGTCTGAAAGCAAATCATCCAGAATGATCTCTGTGCACAAAAATGTTACTGAACTTTATTTTGGAAACCCTGAAAAGGTTTTAGTATTAGTGTAGGCTTAATCTAGCTAATCTGTAGTTCATCATTATTATTTTACTTTATTTAACTGTAGTTCATCATTGTTATTTTACAGGATCTCCCTTTATTCAAAGCTGCAGGCAGACGAGGCTGTGGAACACGGTAACAAGAATACATCACTGTTGCATGTGGGATGGACTATAGACTTGTCAGGCCATCACCCACTGTCACCCCCACCCCATGGCTGCTCAGGCCCAGGATGAAACAACCACTTGCTTAACTCAGGCCAACTCCTAAAGCCCAGGAAGCACAGAAGCCATCATTTCCATTGGCACAGCCCTTGCCCCATGCACCTCAAAACGAACATTGCCAATGATAGCTGCAAGCAAAGGACCAAGCCCCAATTACTCCTTCTTTGGCTATCTCAACAAAGCTCAAATGGGCCATGGTCTATAGGAGTGAAGGTGGTTTCTACAATGCCTGCCTGCCGGTCGCATGCATGTGTAACAACAGAGGCACTAGTGGATCTCTGTCCATTTTATTGGATACCCATGGATTTTACTTTCCAGCAGCCATGAGCTCAGCATTTCGAGCATCTTGATCCAAAGTCCTTGGAAATCAGTGGAAAGAACTTTGGTGGTCTGTGGGTCAGACTCTTGCCAAGCACCAAGTTATTCATTTTATTGACTTGCTTTTTGATGGACTCCAGTTACCAGCATGGAAAAATCATTATTATTCTTATTGCTTCCTCTGTTATATAAGTACAAGATGACACAATTCCCTTCAGTTTGACTGTGATCCAAGCCAAAAGCAGATTCAAGACTCTGTAGGGAGATGGCAATGCCAGGCTTCAGAAATACGTTTCAGAATCAGGGCCCCATAAACTTTCCCTAACCTTGAGATATCTTCTTCCCCAAAACAGACCTGGAAGCCATTCACAACTTCTAGAGATGTTTTCATCACTGAAACATTTTCACTCCTCACTGAAATACGTGAATTACTTTAATTACTCCAAGAACAACAGACTAACTTAATGAGTTGCCAGCAGTCTTAATATATGGCATATCAAACAGCAATATAGCCCTGCATTAATAACTATTTCATACCTAGATCTCAGCAACCAGTAGCCAACATATTAGGAACCAGTAAAAAAAAGCACAGCAAAATGCTAATCCAGAGAGGTTGCTGTGAAGTTTGATGCTAACAGGCCTTTTACAAAAAGACTGAGAGAGATATTTTTAAGACTCCCCATCAATGCTGAAAGAAGAAGAATACACCATAGCAAGACTGGGACATTTTATATGTGCAGTTACAGAATCCAAACTGAGCCCAGATTTGGGGCTGTTCATTTTCGATGCAACATGTGAACTGTGTGGGGAGGCTTTAAGAGATTTATCAGTTCGCTGTCACATTCTTGACACTTGGCACCAAACAAGGCATTTTAAAAATGCAGCTGTGCTTCAGCAGCTATCTTGCTGCTTTGTAAAGAGATATGCTACTTAAATCTATCACTATAAAGGAGACCAATATTATTTTTGAGACATTTGGTCTGGATGGAAAAATTATCTGAAGTTTTGCCAAAAACTCATGCTCCATCTACATTGTACTCTGTACATTTCCTTTTGCTACTGCGGGTAAAAACTTGGTTTGCCTTCTCTCACCCCAAGCCAAGATGGCATGTTCAACTGCCAGTCTGTGGTGGATGCACCATTTTCATATATGGTGCAGTTAATTTTGAACCTGACTCCAAACTCTTCAAGTGTCTTAATGCCCAAAGTAAAGCTGAATCTTTTGACAAGCCTCAAGTTCAAGGGCAGGTTACTTTTTGTAAGGTAAGTTACTTTTTGTTTCAATCTTAAACTGATGTTTCTTTTTACTTGGAGAAAAACGTGTGTTGCATTATATGTGATGATGTGCTACAACATCTGCACTCCCACTTTCAAAATCCTTGACCTGGCTATGCTTCCTCAAAGCCAGCAAGCTGGACTTCAGCAGCCAAAAAGAATGCCTTTTGCCCACCTGGTGCAGATTCTGTTAATGCCTTCTTGTCTAGAAGCTACTTTGTGCAGTTTCTCAAATAATCAGCTTAGTTACTAGCTCCCTTCCTCCTTGCAGAAAGCATAGGAGGCAGATGCAGAGATGTTTCAAATGTCATCTTTGCAGAATCATTAATGAAGAACATCCTAGTGCTTTATTTCAACCATGAATTTTTTGATGTTATTCATTTCCATAGAAGGTAGTTGCTCCATCCTTGGAGAATAAAATACAAATTAGATAGGACATTGCCCTTAGACTGAGTTCTGATGAAGTGCCTCAAAGGAGAAGAACCCACTAGCAGGAGTCTCTGGCTACGTGGTATTTAAGCTTCAAGTCCCCCAATAGATCTAAAGTCCCCCAATAGATCTAAGCTGAGAGATGCTGGCTGTCTGTACTAGGAAAGACTGCAGAGACTGGTAGGTGCAATGAAATTCCTGCAGGAAAGGTGGGATAACTTGAGATGACCTGCATGGTGCCTCTGACTGCATGCTGTTTCACATGTGCAAGAACTTTACTTGGCGAGGTACCAGGCAAGACCCACCATTTGGCTCTGGAAGAGTTGCCAGAGAAGGTTCCCTGGCCAAAATGTTGAGCACCACGGCACTTCTGAGCTAGGTCCCATATGCTAACCACAGTACATGAGGAGCACACCAGCATCTCACCAAGTGGGAACACTCTAGACAACAGGAAGCTCTGACTATTCCACTGTCAAATGTTTGTTTTAAAAACTTTATACCTCTGCTCAGAAAGACTTATGCACATGTCCTCAACCATACGCTAAGCCGAGAAGTTCATCAGCCTACAACCCAAAGTGTTGGCAGGGCTGTGGCATTTTTACAGTAAAAAATGAGCTGTCGGATTGAGAGCACTAAAGGGCAGTTAGTCATGTGCAGACAACACCATGAATCACAGCAGCTCAATAAGGCCCTGTCTACATGTTACATCTATTGTGCAATTCCTGGGTTAATTGTGCAATTAATTTAGACTGACTACAAGTGCAAATTAACCATGGTGCCTAAAAAGGTCCAACCAGCAATACATTTATTGCTTGAAAATACATAGTAACTGTATAGCTGGTTTCTATCCAGCTTTAATTTGCATGTTTAGCCTGTGCCCCCATGGCTGCTGGGACCGAGTCCCACAGCTGACAGGACTCAACTTCGGCTGCAGCCAAACACAACTGGGGCTAAGAGTCCCGTTAGCTGTGGGACTTGCAGCCATGGCAGCATGCTATTTGCCAGTGAAGGGGAGCCTTGGATAGCGATCTTGAGCTCCCCCTGTACAGGCAGTAAGATGTGATAGGATCTTATGCTGGATCCCACAATTAAGCCTCCTGCCATACACATGCGGCATGGCAGGAGAAGCAATTGTGTGGATCATGCATTAGATCTCATCGCGCTTTTACCTGCATGTGTAGAGGGGCCCTAAGAGAGCACTCACAGAGAAACGTGCGCACCCAGTCCTTAGCAACCCTGGGCACTGCTCAGGTTTATTTCTTATTCTTACTTGCTTTCTGTTCTTGTAAGATGCTTGCCCCCCGGTGGCAGCTTTACAATAGTGCATAAGATCTCTTCTGGGTTCAGGGCTTGAAAGCACTTGTTCTTACTGCAGTTTGAGGAACTGTTGCTTTAGTATTTTTACAATGACAGGGAATAGGCATATCTTATGAAAGCCCCTGTTCTCAGAAACTTCCAGCCCTAATCTGCAGACTCTAAGGGACTGTGTAGTCAAAATAATTTTCACCTGGAGCATCTGTACCTTTGGAAGGTGATTCAAACTCACCAGAACCAACATGAAGTTTGAAAAGGAGAAAGTGGGAGAAATCTCACTGCTCTATGCATAAGATATGCACTGTATCAAATCAACATGACATGTGGAATAATGGTAAAAAAATACCCTGTCCCTCCAAAGAATTCGACTCGTCCCTGCACGACAATGCCAGAAAACCAGATGGTCAGATACTTTGCTGACAAGTACTATATCAGTATCATAGGCAAGTGACAAAGAGAAAAAGTATGTGCAGTTCAGGAACTGAGTGAAGGAGCACTTCCAGGAAAGAAAAGCACTCCATCTCAAACCAGTGACAACAGGAGAGCCAGGCTGATGGTGGAAAAAAACAGCACAGCGTGTAGAGCAGGGGTGGGCAATTATTTCAGGCATGGGGTCACTTACCGAGTTTGGCAAGCTGTTGAGGGCCGCATGGGTAGCCCCGCCCCTTGACAGACACCCCACCCCCTGGTTTCCATCTTGTGACCAGAAGTCAAACCCCCTAGCCCCCAACCTTTGCCATCAGAAGTCCCTGCCCTTGCCCCTGGAAGTACTCCTTTCAGCAAGGGGTTTTGCCATCTCGGAACCAGAAAAATACCAAATTATATTCTAAAAATTGAACATCTACATTCATTAATCTGATTTCAAAAAATCTTTTTGTCCTGATTTACATGTGTTTGTGTAGTGTACATAGAGGTGATAGTATAATAGCTTAAAATGAAGTCTTATTCTTGTATATAGTGGGGGGGTGGGTATAAGTTTGTGGGGGGCTGTGGGTGTGTGGGTATGTGGGGTGTGGGGAGGGTGTGGGGGTGTGTGTGTATATTTGGGGGGGTGGAAAAGTGTGGGGTGAGAGAGCTTGTGGGTATGTGTGGATATGTGGGGTGTGGTTGGTTATGGGGTTTGTCGGGGCAGTGTATGGGGGGAGGGTGGCTGGGGTGTGGGTATGAGGTCTCCATATATGGCAATATGGCAGTGCAAAGAGGGGTGTGGGTGCATGTGTATGGTGAGGTGTGCATGTGGGACTCGCCCTATGAATGAACACACACACACACACACACACACACACAGTCCCTCCCGCATTGCTCTCTCTCTCTCTCTCCCTCTCACTCCTTCCCTCCCTCATTGCATGGACGTATGGACACTCCCCCATCCCACTCCTGGCCCTGGGGTACCAGCACAGGCCTCATGCTCCCACAGTCCGGCCATGCAGCCAGGAGCCATGTGATGCATCAGCGGCTGGTGGGTGGGCAGGGAAGTGCTGAAAGTGGTGGCAGAAAGGAGCAGTGGGAGCGAGCAGGAACATGGGAGTGCAGCAACAGCTGAGTGGGAGTGCGGGGCCCATGCCAGTGTCCTGGGGTCAGTGCTGGTGGAGCCCAGAGTGGGGCAGCAGGAG
>NW_005841851.1:5218498-5230562 GCF_000455745.1 Alligator sinensis
TTCCCTACTTTCCTGCCTGCTGCCATGGTGCTCTGGCACCACGTGGTTCCCAGCTGCATGGTTGCGACCACAGGACTTAGCAGGAGCTGGCCCAGCCCTGGGGACTGGGGCGATCACCCACGGTCCTCCCCTGCCATTCCTTCCACCTGCCTCCCCACCACCATGTTCTTATCTGAATTCCCCTCTTCAGCGCAGGGAGACAGGTACAGCCCCACGGTCCCAGGCCAGAAGCCTCTGCTAGGCAGGGGCTTCCGGCTGGGGGGTGAGAGGACTGGGGGGGGGGCAGGACTGGGTGGACCTTGCTGCTGGGTCCTGCTGCTAGTTTCCCATGGGTCTTACTGCCCCTGGCTTCTGTCATCTTTGACAGCCAGAAGAAGATAAGAATTAATTTTCTAAATTTTTTAGGGGCCCCACTGGCCAGATAGAACAGCTTGGCAGGCTGGATCTGGCCCACGGACCATATTTTGCCCGCCCCTGGTGAAGAGGCATCATTTCCATTTCAAACCTATAAGATGCCGCAAGGAAGGAGATGGGGCAAGTTCTGCAAAGGTCTTATGGTTGTAATGTTGAGGAATGGAAAAGATTGCAATACAAGAGAAGAAAAAGGCAGTGGTAAAACAAATTGTGCACAAAAGTCATACATTAAGAGACACAGTCGGGGTTCCACTAAGTTCCTTCACAGAGAACTCATCCAGGGCTGGTTCCAACATTTCTAGAAGGCTGCCTCTGGATAGTCTATGAAAATGTTATTCAAAATCCAGTCCCTTTGGATGGCATTCTTAAGTTGTTAATGAAATTGCCAGGGGATTGTTTTTACCATGCTAAGGGATGGGAGGAACAGGACATTCAGATGGCTGTAGCAAGCCTACCTGTTAAGCTTCCCTCCTAATAACCAAAGAAAAGTAGTAAGCAGGAGGGTTGTGAAAGCCTACAATAAATTAGGTTGAAAGAGTGGGAAAATTTGTCTACAAATAAATGAGAAAATGTACTTGTCGTGCAGCAAAATTTTCAAGGAATGAATTGTCCTAAGTAATTTCTAGTTTTTATTGTGATGTTGCCCAAGCATATTCAATAAATTCCGTCTCCACCTTATGAGGAATTGTTGTGTTCCCACTTAGAACATTCACCGCATGTTCTGACTCTTGACAATTTACAAATGGTGAGATTTACTTGGTTTCAGAGATTGCCTTAGGGAAAATGGTGCCCTGGGCGAAATTGTGTTTTGGCTCTCCGCCCCCACAAGTCACTGGCACTGCTACCCTGCCACAGAGGGGCTGCATCTGATGGGCTGGGGAGCTGGGCAGGGCATCTGCCTGTGGCAGGGACCACCAGCTGCAGCCCCATGGAGCCAAAGTGGAGGCAGCAGGAGCCTGCAATGACTGGCCAGTGAGAGCTGGCATGGGGGCTCTGGTACCCTGCAGCCGCCATGGGGCTCCTCCAGTGCCCGACATGCAAGCAGCCATGTGTAAGTGAGATTCAGCTGGAGCCCTTCCCTGTTCCGCTCTGTGCGCTGCTGGCCCCAGCCTGGGTCTCCCTGCAGGCACCGCTCTCCCCTGCCTAATTCAGGTGCCGCTGATGCCCCCATGCATGGGATCCTGGGCAGCCTGCCCCACCCAACCCTGCTGAGGCCCCCTTCTCCCTGACCCCAGTGTCATGCAGAGCCCTGAGCAATGCCCCAGGCTGGCACCACTACCTGCAACTCACAGCACCAGTGTGTGTGTGTGTGTGGTGCTCCCCTGATCAACAGGGATCTGGGTTTTCCGCTTCCCACAGGAAAATGGAGTAAAATATGGATTTCCCCCTTACTGGAGTAAAATGTGGATTTCTCATTTTAGCAGAGAACCCTGCAGATTTTGCAGTTTTGCAGCAAACCCTCTGCAGGCTGGCAGAGTTCCAGCCCACAAGGGGCTGGGAGCAAGAGGAGGGTGGTCAGGCAGGGCGTGCCATGTACATGTATATGCACATGGCTGTCAGGCAGCCTGGAGAGCAACTCCCACAGGTAAGTGGGTGGCGATAGAGGACCCCATAGGGAGGCAGTTGGGGCTGGGCTGCTGCCCTGCCAGGCAGTGTGTAGGGCTTGGGGCCAGGGGCTGCAATGCACGGCCGCAGGGCCCTGGCAGGGGCTGCAGGCAGCTTGTCTGGGAGAGGGGGGGCGGCTCCCAGGAGGGCAGAGGGGACCCACACCCCCCATATCTGTGCATGGGGCAGAGGTGAGACGGGCTGCCCGCTGCAGGCTCAGGTTCCTGCCCTGCTGCCCTCCCTCAGGGCCTCCTCAGCCCAGCAGGTGCAACCTGCACTGCAGGGCAGAGCGTGGCGGGGAAGGAAAGCTGCTTACAGCTGCGAGCTCCACGCTGCCCTGGCAACGCGTCCCCTGTGCAGGCAGGGGGAGCGCAGCACAGGCAGTGGTGGCACAGGCGTTGTGGCCCTCACTGCAGCCCCGCACACAGGGGATGCATTGCCAGGGCAGTGCTAAGCTCACAGCTGCAAGCAGCTTTCCTGCACATCCATGCTCTACCCTGCAGCACTAGGTCACACCTGCTGGGCTGCAGAGGCCCTGGGGGAAGGCAGCAGGACAGGAGCCCACAGAGAATACCCACCCCCACCCCATGCACACATGTAGGGGGTAGAGGTCCCCCCTGCCCCTTGGGAGTGTGTGTTGCATTGGGGAGCCTGCCCTACCCCACCCAAGCCCACAGCAGGCAGGCGGCAGGGGGGGAATTGGGCTCCATGCTGTTCTGCTGCAGGAGCCGCTGCTTTCTGTCAGAAGCAGGGGGCTGCAGACCTGGGTCCCTGGCCCCATAGCCCTGGCAGCTGGGGGTCCCTCTGGCAGGGCTGGGGAGGAAGGGGCTGTGGGTGGCAGGCAAGGGGCAGCAGCATCAGCAGGGCCAGGGGGGCTGTGGGGAGCCTTTAATTTTAAGCACGGATTTGGGGGATTTTATCAGTGAATTTGTGATTTTTTATTAGGGAAAACCAGGATCTCTGCTGATCAGAGTGCTCATATCACCCACCTCTAAGGCCAGCTCTGCTTAGTTTGCATAACAGGGGACCCCTTCCTCCTGTTACTTGGAGGAACTAAGAACAGGGTAGCAGAAAGGCTACCAGCAAAGGGCTTAAGAACCCCCGTTATGTTGGCAGAAAAAGTGAATCTTACAAGACTAGATGCAAAGGGAAGCAGGTGCAAGTAGCACAGATGAATGGGTTGCAGGACCTGCTTGCAGATTGCAGGCAACAAAACACTAGGCGGCTGATTAGGGAGTCAAGAGCACCTGGCCCTTATTAATAGTGAGCCAGGTCAAGTGACCAGAAGGGGAGGAGAAAGGGCCATATAAGCCTGAGCCAGGGGCTCAAGGCTCAGGCTGGCTTAGAGCAGGAGTGGGCAAAATACCCACTGAGGGATTTTATCCAGCCAGCAGCAGGTCCACTGGCCCTGCCTAGGCTGTGGCACGTGCGGCCAGTCTTACCACCCCTGGACATGCAGTAGGGCTGGAGTGTCACGGCAGCTGGATTCAGCTTCCTGGCAGTAGTGGCTCCTTCTGGCTGCTACTGCCAATTGTTGCCACTGCCGCTAGACCCAATCCCACTGCCAGCTCTGTGCAGCTAAGTCTATGAGGGGGTGAAGGGGACACATCGAGACCCCCCCATGGTGAGGGAGGGCATGGGGCAGGAGACAATGCCCAGCCAGGGCAGTGCATGGGGCCAAGGCATGGAGCAGGAAGGAGCCATGGGTGGCTCATCCTGAGGGCAGGGGCATGGGGGGGTATGTGCTACCCAGACTTTTGCACAGGGCAGGGGCAGATGCGGGCTGCCCCCTGCAGGCTTGAGGCTCCCCACCCTCCTGCTCGTCCCCTGGAGATGCTATGCTGGCCACACCACCATGGCAATGCGCCCCCTGCCCATCCGGCAACAGTGGGGGCAGTAGTGGCATGGAGTTGTGCCCCCTGCTGTTGCCACGTGGGCAGGGAGTATACAGATGGTGTGGGACTCCCAGGGGAACGGCAGCAGGGCAGGGAGCCCCAAACCTGCAGCAGACAGCCCACATCCTGCATCCACTCCCAGCTCTGCTCTGCTCTGCTCTGGCTGTGCTGCTGCCAGCAGCAGTGGAGGGGGGTGGGGGGGCAGGGAGTGAGGAAGGCACGGCAGATATGTGTCCCACCTCTCCCCTTTAGAAAGGTGGTCACCTTGGAACTGGGGCCATCACCACCCCACAATTGTGGCCCCAGCCTCACCTGCCCATCCCGATCCTGGACACCACTCCCCACCTGCCCACAGCCGCATCCCATCAGCCCAGCCAAATGTGCCCTGCTCACAGGAGTTCTCAACCAGTCTCCATGCAGACCTGCCCCCCCACGCCCCACTTGCTCTGTATGGTGCCCTTGGTGGTGGGTGCTGGGTGGACTGGTCCAGGCTGGATAGGATCAATCACCCCCTACCCCACCATGTCAGCACCACCCACCTGCTGCACTGCGTCCACACCCCCTGCCGAGACAGTGAGAGCGAGAGAGCAAGAGGAGCCAGAAACACACACTGGCATCTTGAGCTGTGGGTGTGGAGCCTGGCATGTGTAGCCCAGGCTGTGGCCCAGACACTGAGAAAGAGAGTAGTACTCAGAGAAGAGCCTAAATCGCCGAGTGCCTCAAGCCAGCCTGACTGGGAAGGGCAAAAGCAAAAGTCTGGAGGGGTGGGTGCCCTGAAGGGCAGAGAAAAGGATGGCGCCTTTGCTAATGCTGAGCAGGGTGAGGCAAGGCACTAAAGGCCAAGCTTTGGCTCTCTGAAGGAGGCTCCCAAATACAGACCACTGACATCAAGACATGGCAGACGAGAGAATGAGGCCAGATAGGATAGCTGGTGTAAAATGGGTGTAGTGTGGTCTCTAGGGTGGGTGTCATGGCCAATCCTGGAGGCAGAGCCAATTACAGTGTGGTATTTGTCTTCTTGGCTGAAGCTGCACAGATATAAAGTAGGGCTGTGAAAGCACAGCATAAAGCAAGCAGAGCACATGCACTCAAAAAGGCACTTCTGACCTCCCTCAGCCCCTTCTAACTTGGCCCCAAGAGAGCATTCATGCATATGTCAATGGTTCTGAAGAGAGATGGCAGGCAATGTACTGCACATATGCTTGGTGAAAGGAATTTTGCAGGCCAAAAGGACCTTCATTTTTGCAATCTTCCTCTGGGAATATGGCACTCTGCAGTGCTTGCCCTGAGTTACATCCAGCTGAGACAACTTTCAACGTACCCACCGGGTGCTGAAGGACTGGGCAGCTGAAAGCAGGTAGTTCTAACCTAGCATGGGGAGAGTAGTATAGGCCCGCCCAAAACCAACTTAGCACAGCTCTCTGTGACTTGACCACAAGGTGAGGACTCTCTAATGACCTCACCTGTTTGCGTCAAAGAAGCTGTGCCAGGCTGGGGTGCTGCAGCTTCCCATGGGCTAGCAGCAGTACTTCATGAAGGATGAAGGGCTGAGCCCAAACTGAGTGAGGTGTGGGAACAGAAAAGCTGGCTCTGGAGCCCCTGGATGAAAGACTTGACTAAGCAGTTAATCCCACCTCAGGATCTTGCCTGTATCTGGCAACAGGAGCAAATCACACTGTAGCCTCCTTGGACAGCACAGCAAGCCTGGACAACCCAGCCAATTCTGCTTTCTCTGGAAACGGTTTGCCTTCCAAGAGAGACCTCTATGCTCAGGGGAGCTCATTTTCCACTGAAGCAACCTGTGCTAAAGCCATTACTTCTCGGAGACAGCAGTGCATGCCTGAAATACTTGGACAGAGATGTTATTGCTGCCTTTGGGAGATAAAGCCCAAAGCTTTGCAAAGCCTCTGCTGGCTTGCAATAAATTGAGATAGATTACTGTAAAAAAAAAAAAAAAAAGAGTAGCACAATAGACCAGCATTTAGACTAACATCTGTTTTCATTCAGCTGCTAATTGCACTTACCAAGCAAACCATTTCCAACCAAAGGGAGATATGAAGAGCCATATGTACAGCCCTACTGCTATTCCATGGGCTACAAAACTACTGAGTTTCCATAGGCCTCCTTTGTCCCCATGCCTGAAATCAAAGCACTCTTTCCCTATCTCTCACCTCACCCAATCCCAGCAAAAGAGCCAAAGTGAATAATAATCAATGGAGACTCAATTGCCTGCTTCTCCCTGGAACTGGTCTCTCCAGTTCAGGGTTAAGGCAGAGCAGCTAGGCTAATCTCAGGACAGAAGACCTCATTCCTCAGGGCCACCAGCCTTAGCACCTTCCACCAGCCCAAAATCCACTTTAAAAACAAATTTTCTTGCCATTTTCCAGTTGGTCTAATAAAAGGTATCATTTTGGAACCAAGAGTTCTAGTTTTTTGTATGTCTTTTTGTCTCAGACCAACACAGCTACCAAGTACACACCTTTAAAAATAAAAGCACCTTTCTTTTGCCCTCAAGAGGGATAAACATGAGCCTCTGAACAGGACCAAGATTATTCATCTGTCCATATCTACAATGGAATTGATCATTCTAATATAATAAAAGCCACAGTCTCCCTGTCTGTCTGTCTGTAACTGCTCCAAGCCAACTGCGCATGCACCAACAAGAGGGCACGCGCCGATTGGCTGCGAGGGCCTGAAGCATTACAGACAGAGGGGGTAAGGGAGCCGCTGTGCTGCCTCCCCCACAACAACAGCTGGCAGGGAGGGGGAGGGGGAGATGGTGGGGAAGAGGGGAGCTGGAAGGTGAAGGGAGCAGGAAGGGGAAGATGGGGTTTCTGGTGGCAGCACCCCTCCTCCTCCCCCGCTGCTGTGCCCCTCCCCTGCTGCCACTACCTGGCCCTGACAAGAGCTGGCAGAGAGAGGGAGGCAGTGGGGAGGGAGGGAGGAGAGGGGAGGTAGGGAGGGGGGCATGTTGCATGCCGCTGGGTGTCAGCAGCTGTGCGAGCTCCCCTTCCCCCCACCCTCCTGTTCCTAGGAGCCGCTGGCAACGTGGGATGGAGCAGCAGGGGCCGCAGTGCACAGGGTCGCACCGGGAGTGGCAGGAGAGGGCAGGGGGCCCATGGGGCCAGATGTGGGGAGTGGAGGGGATGTGGTTAGTGGCGGGGTGCACAGGGCTGGAGGCAGGGGGTGAAGGGGACAGCAGGGGGTGCACAGGGCCAGAGGCGAAGCAGCGGCACCGTGGGGCTTTGGGTCATGGCGCTCCATCCCCACCCACCCCTCCTCCCCCCAGTCATTCATGATGGCCAATTCACTAGTCTCTCATATTTTACTAGCCAGAAAATTCAGCTCTTCTGACAATGCATGTACTGAAAGCCTAATGCCAGCCTGTAGACACAGAATCACAGGAAAACAGGCTCTGGCAGGGCTCTTGTGGGGGTTCTCTCATCCATAGACAGAAGTGTCCCCGGTTGCACTGTTCCAAGCACTTGTCTAACCTGCTTGTAGCCTGGATCAATTAGCCAGCTGGTAACAAACTGCACACCTAGGAGGCCTCAGCTGGCTCTGGCAATCAGCTAATAATGAAGAAAAGTGGGCAGGTTGACCAGAAATAAAGAGGCAGGAAGAGGAAGTGAGAGGGAGGAGGACTTGGAGAGGTGATGGGTGTGTGGAGAGTGAGGCTTCCTCCAAGGAAGAGGGAAAATTTGGGGGTGAGAACTAACCCATGCCTATGGGCATTTCTTCTGGATCGTTTCATGTTTTCTGCTGAGCTCTGCGGTACAGATTCACCATGGGCTTTAAAGGTTGTATTGCTGGGCCCACAGACAGACTGTGTTGCTAGCATCAGGGTACCGGTGTGTTTATTTTGGGTTACTTATGTTTTTGGCTGAGCCCTGTAGAGCAGAACTCTGGGCATTAGAGCCTGTGCTATTGAGCCCAGAGAGACTGTGTTGCTGGGACCAGATTAAAGAAGTAAGTTGGAGGGGGTTCAAGGACTTACTTGAGCCTAGAGAAGACAGGCTAACCAGCCACCTGCTACAGTACTCTTACAAAAGCCTGCTCCTATGCATCATCATGCCATCTTCAAAGTAGGAGGTTGCGACACTAGATGGGCTTGCTGTTCCCTGCTCCGCTATCCTGATGTTGTGGTCTATATTACAGCTGTGCCTGCAAGACCCAGTTGAGACTGAGGCTTCATTTTGCTTGGCACTGTATGTACACACCACAAGAGACTGTGTCCCTGGCCCACCGAATTCACCACCTGAGTAGATACAGCCAACTAAACGTAGAACAAGGAGCTTTTCTTCCTCAGTCACAGGCACTGAATTAAGACAAGGAGAAATTAAAGGTAACATTAATTAAAAAACTCTTTCTGAACTGCCTGGTCCCCTAGACAGCTGGTGGCACTGGATGATTTTACCTAAATCAAATGACTTTGCCCAAGGGCCAGTCAGGAAATCTGGAGAACACCAAGGAACAGGATCCAGATCTCTCCAATTCCAGGCCAAGATCCAGGCCATACTTCCTCCAAGGGTATATAGGTAGAGCCTATGCTCCAACAAAGTCTAGAAAGAACTAGGCTGAGGAACTGGAACCATCCCTCAGTCATGAGGATGAATGACCCATAGCTAAATTATGGCACAATTATTTGTAAGGCATGTGTCTCCACAGGATGTCTGATGTATAGTGGGGGCCTGTTCTGCTGGCCACTGAAGTGGCAACTGCACTTTATCTTCCACTTTACTTGGACACCCACGACTAATCTTTCAGAACCATCAGTGATGAGGCAAGACGAGGAGCGGAAGTAGTCAGTATGGAGACAAGATGCATTGACATGCCTCATGCATTACTTGCTTTGCCATTGTAGGTATTGAGCTGGAATTTTAAGAAAATAAGAAGTGCCATACTGGGTCATACCAATGGTCTATCCAGTCCAGTATCCTGTCTCTGATAATGGCAGAAGTGGATGCTATACAGCAGGGGTGGGTAATTATTTAAGCCTGTGGGCCACATAGGGAGTTTTGCTGAGCTGTCATGGGCTGGGTCAGTAGCCTTCCCCTCCCCACAACACACGACAGACAGCTCACCAAAACTCCCTATGCAGGATGGGGCTGTGGGCAGGTGGGGAGTGGTGTTTGGGAAAGGGATGGGTGGACAAGGTTTGGATCATGGGATGGAGTTGTGGGGCAGTGACAGCGTGGGCCTGGGGCAGACCTATGATCCGCTCTCCACATGCCACTTCCTGCAGAACTGGTGCTAGTCACAGGGCCACGTGGGCAGTGGATCATGGCTCTGCCCCGCGCTCTCACCTCTCCAAGGTCCTGTGGTCTCCCTGACCCTGCCCGCTCATCTCACTCTCGGATGCTGCTCCTACCTACCTGCGGCCCCATCCCATCTGCCTGGCTGAGTGCCCTGTCTGCGTGGGTTCTGCCCCAGCCATGGATGTGGGGCAGGTGGGGCAGGGTACGTGGGCAGTGGGGTTGGGTCCAGTGGCAGCGGCAGCCAGAAGGAACGAGGGCGGCAGAACTGGCTGCATGCACCATGGCCCGGGCTGCCCCCTGCGCCTGAGCTGGGCGAGACCAAGGAACCTGCCACAAGCCAAACAAAAAAGATGTGGGTCCACCATAGATTAGTATAATGGCAAGATGATCATCTCTGTTCTGTTTCCTATTCCCTTCTTAATGATATGAACACTTTATTGGATTTTTAGCTTATTTCTTACACCTTTCATAGATGAGCCTACAAACTTCACTTCATAAATCTACTAGATACAAAAATCATGGACTCAATATAGACATTGGATTTATGGCACATTACAGCCTGCCTGACATCTGATTTACCAGAAACCTGCCAGACCTGACCTCTTACACTTTTCTTCCCTCCGCCCCCTCTCCTCCCCTCCTTTTCTGCCCATTGTCCTCCTAATTTCCAGCTATTTTACTTTTTCAGCCTCTTTTCTACCTTGAATTACTACTACTGTAGAGTCTCCCTTATTCAGCTTTGGTTTCTTTTCCCCCCCTCCCTTCCCTGCTCTACCTTCTATTTCCCTAATTTCCACCTATTTTACAGTCTCACTGACACCCTGTCACTCTTTTAGCTTCTTTCATTCCTTGGAGTCTCAGAACAGCAGAGACTCCCTATGCCTGAAGAAGGGTGATTGCACCCGAAATCTTGCAAAGAACTTTTTTCCAGCTAATCAGTTGGTCTAATAGATCACACCCATTCAAAGAACCTTGCCTGCCTATGCCTTTAGACCAACACGGCTACAACCAAAAACCCAGCAACATAGTACTCACGAAAGTAGGCCAGCACAGGTCCCTGCAGGACCCCAACCTTCCTCCACGCTGAAAAGTGACCATTTAGCCTTATGCATTGTTTCCCATCTTCTAACCAGCTCAATCCACACAAGAACCTTCCCTTCAATCCTGTAGCAACACATGTTGTGGGTTTTTTTAAGGTGTTGGTGAGGGACCTTGTCAAATGCTTCCTGAAAGTCCAGATATACTGCATCAACTGGCTCGCCCCTTGTACACATGCTTAACACCTTCAAAGATCTCTGGAAAGTTTGAGGCAAGATTTCCCTTTCCAAAAACCATCTTGACTCTTCCCCCATAGATCATATTTGTCGAAGTGATTGCTGATTTTATTCTTTATTAGAGATTCTACCAACTTGTCAGGGATGGAAGTGAGACTCACTGCTCTATAGTTCCCAAGATCACCTCTCAAGCTCTTTTTGAAGATGGGTGTTATGTTGGCAACCCATCAGTCCTCTGGCAGAGAGGCCATTTGTAATGACAGGTTACATAATATTACCAGTAGTTTTGCAATTTCAGTTTTGAGTTTCAGGATGTCACGAGTTTTGCCTGTCAGCAGCTAGAGGCACAGGTCACCAGAACCCAAAAGCCCTGCACCTATCTCCTTGACAGCTGGCAGGCTTCATGGCTGCAGCAGGGGCCACCATCCCTGCAGCGTTCACCCTGCTGCGCCTTAACACACACAGTGTCACCCATGTCGCCAGTTTTGCTTGTCCACAGCTTGAGGTGCAGTTTCCCCCAAACCCCTGCACTTATCTCTTTGAAACTTGGCAGGCTTTGTGGCCTGAGCAGGGGCCACCACCCCTGCAGTTTTCAGCTCGCTGCACCTTAACACACACAGTGTCACCCACATCACGAGTTTTGCCTGTCAACAGCTTGAGGTGCAGTTCCTCCCAAGCCCCTGCACCAATCTTCTTGAAACTTGGCAGGCTTCATGGCCTCACCAGGGGCCACCACCCCTGCAGTTTTCACCCCCCTGTGTTGTAACACATAGATGTGACACGTTTTCTTTCAAGAATTTGGGGTGCAGTTACCCCTGAATCCCTGCATCAATCTTCTTGAAACTTGGCAGGCTTCATGCTCTCAGCAGAGGCTACCATCCATGCAAGTTTCATCCAAATCAGACAAAAAACAACAAAGTTATAGATATTTCATTGATTCCCCATTGTAGCCTATGACCGGATCTCCGAAGCGTCTCTGAAGTGCTTCAGAAAGCCTAACGAAGCCAGCTCTTCAATCCCGACATGCTGGTTTGGACGCTGAAGCGTCCGAAGCTTCTCCGGATCTGAAGCACGGTCTGAAGCCTTGCACAGCCCTACTTACCACTACATCAGGGGAATACATCAAGGGTGTGGCGAACAACTGTTCATCAGGGCACCCTTAGGGAAAACCAGGAGTAATGGCCACAAACTCCTGGAAGACTGTTTCAGACTCAACATTAGGAAAAACTTCTTCACAGTTGGGGTGTCCAGACTATGGAATAAGCTCCCTCCAGAGGTGGTGCAATCGCCTACCCTGGAAATCTTCAAGAAGAGACTGTATGGTCACTTTGCTGGGATCATCTGACCCCAGTTGTCTTTCCTGCCTGGTGCACGGAGGATAGACTCAATGATCTTCTGAGGTCCCTTCCAGCCTCACAATCTATGAATCTATGGTCCAACTCTTCAACCCCATCTACTAGAAAGGATTAATTTGGCATGGGACTTTCCCTAGTATCTTCTGTTGTAAACACCAATTTAAAGAATTCATTTAGGTTCTCTACTATGGCCTTAGCTCTGAGTGTACCTTTTATACCTTGGTCATCTAATGGTACCCCTAATTTTCTACCCGGGTTCCTGC
>NW_005841851.1:5230593-5265286 GCF_000455745.1 Alligator sinensis
TTAAATACGTTTTTATTATTAACTTGAGCATCTCGTGGTAGATGCTGCTCATATTTTTTTTGGCCAACCTTATTTCACTTTTACATTTGACCAGCCAGAGCTTGCAGGCTTTCCTGTTTTCCTCGTTTGGGCACACCTTCCATTTTTTGAAAGGATGCCTTTTTACCTTGAATGGCCTCCTTAACTCTGCTATTAAACCATGCAGGGGTGTTACTGGTCTGCTTGGTACACTTTTTGATTTGTGGCATACACTTTTCCTGAGGTAGGGTATTTTAAAACAGCTTCCAAGCTTCCTATAGGCTTTCTACATTTTTGATAGCTCCTTTAAATTTCTTTCTAACTTCCTCATTTTTGTGTAATTTCCCTTCCTAAAGTTGTACGGTGGACTACTTTGGCTTACTGCATGGTTGACTACTTTGGCTTACTCCCTCCTTAGGATGTCAAATGTGATTATGTTAATGTTGCTATTACAAAGTAGCTCACCAACAGATACCTCTGGAATCGGATCTTATGTGTTGCTCAGGATTAGGTTTACAATTATCTCTCCTCTTGGGGTTCCAAGATGAGTTGTTCTAGTAGTAATTTTCCACATCCAGAAATTGGAGGTGCACCAATATATCAGCTGCATATCAGATCGGCACTGATAAATGGAAAATTAACATTATCAGCAAATGGCTTTTTTGGCTGGTGTAGCCGATAATGTCACCAATTAAACATTGTGTGTATGCACGCATTCACATGGCCAGGAAGGCAGCCCAGCAGCTTAGAGAGCAGTGTCCTCCCAGTAAGTTGGGGGGGGGGTGGCGAGGGAGGGAGGGAGTGGGGCAGGGGCAGGTATTGCCCAGCCAAGGTGATGAATGAGCCCCCGGGGCTGGGAGCAGGTCCGAGCTGCGGGTGGCTCGTCCTGGAGGCAAGGGGAGGTGGGGAGGGCAGGCAGCTCCTCACCACTGCACGCACCCCTGAGGGAGGCATGGGGGTATGTGATCCCCCAGATTAGTGTGGGGGGTGGAGGTGTCAGGTTTGACCTAGAAACCACTATACAAAGCCCAAGCAAAAGTCTCTGTTATGTAACTAATGCCCATCTGCAATGATAAGGAGGAGACAGTCTTAGATAAAGGAGGCATGAAAACAAAAGCAGAATCAGAGGACTAGGGCAAAGAGCTAATTTAAATACTAAAAATCACACCCCTAGGTGGGGAGACAGTATGCTAATGAAACATACATGTATGTAAATGAGATACATAGCTAAAACACAGGTATAGAGACATGCTCAGTAAAGAACTCCTTGCGTCACTCCCTTATAACCAATTAGCAAACAAGAATGCTTATGAAGGTCCAATACTCCTGTATAAAAGATGCTTAGAATTAAGAATCTGTGTGCTTGTTACGTGAAATTATTCCGCTTGCACCTTGTATTGCTAGCAATAAATCTTCTTTATACTTTCACCCCTGGTATCTTTATTGGCTTTTGCATACCGGGCATGATCCCAGACTTGAGCTGGGGCTCAACAGAGGCAGGCTGCCTGCTGTGGGCTCGGGACCAGGGCCAGCGCCAGCCTCTTCCTGGTGGGGGGCTGGGCTCGGACCAAGTGGAAACAGGGCAGGTTCAGCTGCGTGAGGTGGGTGGGCAGCAGCAATGCTGGAAGTGTTTCCCTCTTCCTTAGGAGCCCTACGCTGGCCACACATCCCCTGTCCACCCCACAGCAGGTGGGCTCCCAAGGGAAAGGCAGCAGAGCAGAGTGCCCCAAGCAGAGGCGGCACTAGGGGTATTTGGGGGGCAACAGCCACCCCAAAATTCACCCTAGCCTCACCATAGCCACCCTCCCAGTGCTGCTGTTGCCTGCCCCACGGCTAAGCCCACCCCACTCCCACCTGCTCTGAGCCCAGACCTGGCCCAGCCCCACCACCAGGAAGAGGCTGGAACTGCCCCTAACCCTGAGCCTACAGTGGGCAGTCCACCTCTGCTCCCCCCCCACAAATTGGGGGGGGCACACATCCCCCATGCCTCCCCCAGGGATGCATGCAGTGGCAGGGAGCCACAAACCCTGGATGAGCTGCCCACGACTCCATCCCACTCCTGGCCCTGGGGTCCCATTCACCCCACTCCTTCCCTCACCATGGGGCCCCCGATCTGCCTCCCCCAGACCCCTTCCCTCCCCCATGCCACCTCCCCCCACAGACTTCCCGGTAAGACACTGTTCTCCAAGCTACCCAGCTGCACTCTTGTAAATCAGCTATCAGATCAGTATCAGCTGATATGGCTGGTTAATACTCAGCCCTTGGTATCAGCCAAGAAAATCTTTATCAGTGCACCTCTACCAGAACTGTTATTTCCACATCTCACCCTGATGAGGTGTTTACCCAGTCTATGTGAGGATAGTTGAAGTCTACTATTATTGTTTATCCCATTTAGCAGCTTCTCTAATCTCCTTGAGCATTAATCATTAATATCATTGGCCCCTGATATTTTGTTTCCATTAATTCCACTAGCAAATATTAAAGGAATAAAGGGACAACCTCTGGTGGATGAGTACCTTAAAAAAATGCAAAAAAAACAGGCTCCAGCCAAGCAGCAAAGCTGGTTTTTGGCATAACTGGAGAAATACAAGGTATCTTTGTTTCTTCCAAATTTCCATCAAGCCTGGCAAAGAACTTTGTCTGGGTGGATTAAGAAGATCCCATCTTTCCAACGAAAAATGGAGGAAGGCATGCAATGGCAGTAGTTACCAGTGTGGAAATACCTTGCCGCCTGAGATGAAGCAAGAAGGGTTGCTCCTGGCCCTTCAGTCTAATTGGGTGGAGCCATGAAAATCCACTGGGCTTGGAGGAGTCTGATGGGATACATGTAAATGCATGTGCATGAGGGTCATGTGTGTGTATCTCTATGTATGCAGGTGTGAGAGGAATCAGCTGCCTCTGTTCTCTCAGAGTCCTGCAGCCATGCAATACGAACCAAGCCAGGGTTTAGTTTGTCACAAGTCAAAAATGAAGTGCTGTGGGACCTTCTGATAGAGTTAAGCTGTCATTTAGCAAATACTGATTTCCACCCCCCCACCCCCTCCCATCCAAACTCTGATTCCTCCCTGAAGCCTCCAATGGGGATGCACAGGACAACTGTTACAGGAGCTGGCTCTGCTGGCCCCACACCTGCTCAGAGCTCCAGACCACACAGGGATTTTTAGGTACAGCTAGAGAAGACTTGAAAACCATGTAGGAGGAGCTGGTGGGGCAGGTGAATGAAAAAGCACCTGAAAGATGTTGGTTTTGGCTTGTGCTTTAACTGTGCATTACATGCAAGGATGAGGGATTTTTCATCTCTTATTCCCAAAGGATTAAAGATTCAGATGATTTGCCTCTAATTAATAACTTCCATTCTCTTTATCCACATCAAAACTGTGCTTACAAACCTGTCTGGGCTGAAGGTGCCTTTGCCACTTAAGAAATATGAGGCAGTACAAGTTCTGTTTTACTCTTTCAAATCCTAAAGCCTGCTAGAGTTTAACAAAATCCCCATGGGTTTCCATGCATTTAATCCCCTCGCTCCAGAAACCTGCCAGAGTTCAGAGACCCAGGGAACGGCAGGTCCTTCCAAACACGCCGTGTACCACAGAACGGCCACTCTGGCCTTGCCAGGAGGGCTGCACAGTATTTTCCCCATGCTACTCCTGCAGATGGAAACTACAAGTGTTTAGTTAAATCCGTTATAATTTAATCTCCTGACCACAATAAATTTGTGGAATTAATTTTATGCTGGCTTTTTTTTTTGTAATATTTTTAATCTGTCCCTGGGGAGTCAGTGTTCCTTAGCGAAATGTTTTCCTTGCTTTTTCACCAAAGACCCTGCATAATAAATACATATCATTGCGCTACTACAGATCATGAGACTGGCAGGTGATTAGGAGGGAGGAAGAGGCCAGCCTGGTGGGTACAATAATGGGTTAAGGGACAGCCCATAGTTTACATACCATATTTACTTGAACATAAGATGAGGCTTTCCCCCCCCCAGTCAGCATGGGGGCAAGCCCCTCATCTTAGATTTGCAGAAAAACTGCAGGGGGTAGTGGGGGGAAAGCAGCTGCTGTGGCTTTGACTCTGACCTTGAGCCTGGGTCAGGTCCAGGCAGGCCCACAGCAGCCTCCTGTCCCACTGGCTTGCTATCTGCAGCTTCTGCCCCCTCCCTTTCCCCCCCTGCCTTACCATCAGGCCCAGCTCGGCTCCATCTCAGGCTGGATTCCCACCCAGGTACAGAGCACATTGAAACTCTGTTCCCTGCCTGGCCGGCACTGCTGCGTGGCCGTGGCCGATAGGGGCTGTGTTTCCATATGCTGTGCTCTGGGAGGGAACAGGGCCTGAACAGCACCTGACAGTGGGGTAGGGGTGTGGAGGCAAAGAGGTAAAGACTGGGGAGTAGGGTGAAGGGGCAGAGATTGTGGGGAATGGGAGAGGAGGGGCAGAGGCTATGGGGAGCTGGGGGTAAAGAGGGTGCCAGCGGCAGGGGTCAGGAAGGCTGCGAGGGCAAGAAGTGGGGGAGGGCAAAGGGGCCACTCAACTCTTCCCCTCCCTCCCCACAGCCAACCTCTTCCCTGATATAGCAGTGTGGAGGGAGGGAAGGACAAATTTAAGACAACCCTCTGATAATTAGGTTCTATACATGGAAAGTTATAACAATTTTATCCATTTCCCATACATAGAATCATATTAATGGAGGGGTTATCTTAAATTCAGGGTCGACTTCGCTTGAAGTAAATATGCTATCACTAGAAAGTGGTTCTGAAATGCTAGGGGCAGCCCTGGCTTACAAACCCAATAAAGACTTGTTTCTTCAACCTCGTGCATGATTAACATAGCCATAAAGGTGTAGTTGTTAGTCAATCCATTGACAACTGTGATGATTTAGCTATGTGCAGACCGGAGGGTGAAGGCCTCTCTGCCGGATGCTGAGTTTCTGTAGGCAGCAGGAAGGGAGTTAAAAATATAATCCCCTGGGATTTAGCTAAACTCTGACAGGCCTTAAGAATTTGAGACCCCCCCTGCCATTCTAAAAGTTATAACAGCATCTCAATGAAGCATTTGTCAGGCTGAATTAGATATGGACCCAGGAGCACAAACAGGGTTGGATTAAAGAACTTTTCATCTTGGAAGAAACCTAAATACCAGTGTTTGTGTAGAAAGATGTTTAGGAGGCCAGCAGTTTCCTGCCTTCGTTTTGTTCGTCGTTTAAACATTTTACAGTCTAATGAGATTCCACCTCCTTGCTTCTGTGGCAAAATCCTAACCCAATGCTTACATAATTAATCTGCTGTTATGAGGAGATTGTGAGATAGCATTGTGACTTTCCTGAAGGATAAAATAGAAGCACTAAAGGAGGAATAACCTTTGAACCCCAAAAACAGCCACAAGGGACGACAACATGAAGTGGGCTGACTTGAGTCTAAGGCTTAGGGCTCTACAGACAATGTATGTCACACAGCTGAAGTCTAGTCTGGTTGAAATGACTAACTCTTATACTACACAAGTCTCGTTTTAAAATGTTTTGCTATCTTAAATGGACAAAATCTAAGTAAGTTTCCTACAATGAATTAGGCATATTCCCACAGGAGGGTGGAGTGAATCCTTGCATGCATGTCCAGTAAAAATAGTAAGGCAGTTATTCCATTTTGGTTCCTTCCCGAGGCTTCCTCTGTGTTACCTTCAATTAACAAGCGAACTAACAATTTTCCAGCTTCCTAACAAAGTGACAAAAACTTTATAATTTGGCTCATTCAGAACTGAACAAAATACCAAGGAAGGTTGCAGAGACCAATTCTAGGTTAGCTGTTGGGACCTGCGTGTCCCAACAGCCCTCTTTCAACAGCTAGTTTATGTGATCCTTTTGTTATTTTGGACAAAATGTGGTTTGATACTAGGATAATTCCCAGACATCAGCAGCCTTCCGCTGCTCACTGAATGATAACAATATTATGCTCCTTTGGTATTAATAGGCGCATCTACACATGATGATTTAAGGCGCATTAAGGGTGTGTGTCTACATGTGCACACCCTTAATGTGCCTTAAAAACAGTTATTTTAGGCAGGTATCAAATTTAGGCACGTATAGCTAATGCACATTAACACATATGGAGACATGTTAAGGCGCATTAACACTGTGTACTAACTGACTTGAGACTAACTTCAGTCCCACATCAGTCCGCACATGCAACGTTAATGTGCTTTAACACGTGCACGTGTAGACGCAAGCCTAAATTGCCTTAATTCACATTAAGCTAACGCACATAAAATTTTAGGCATGACTAATTGCATGTGTAGACATGCCCAATGCCTAATACCATGAAAAGAAATGACTCCCACTGAAATGCCAAGAACTAGATTTGGTTAAGAGACTGAGAAGTTTTAAAAAGTTGCTGGCATAAACTTGGGACCTTTTGACCACCTTAGTTCTAGAAACTTTGGGTAAAAAAGGACTATAAAATTCTAAGCAGACTTCCAATACATGGTACAGGGATATTTATTCTGCCTCTGTCCAATGGCCATGAAGCAGCTGTCACCACCAGCCAGGTGTGATGAACAAAAACTGGTAACAGTGGGTCACTAAATCAAACTTGAATCCATTGAAGCTGAGCTAACCGTAAGCAGCTGGGCTGGAAGAAGTCCTAACAGACCCTTTGAGCACTCAGTAGAAAAGATTATATATCACTCCCCAGAGGTTATCGTGCACCTTTGAAATAATTCATTAGTATTTTTATAAAGGTGTGATTGTTGCAGGCATTCCCTCATTAAATGTGTTTGGTCTGCATTGCAGATTTTATGTAAGTCCTATACCACACAAAATTAAAAGCACCACCAAAAAAAGCAGGGAATTAGGTGCCAAGAGCTTAGTTACAGGAATTCTTTGGGGTTTTGAGGCATTTACATTAAACTAGCTTGAACTGACATTCCAAACCACTACTCAGTACATAGACCACAAAGGCAAATCTGCTGTCTATTAGAATATACTGCTATAAATCCAGAATAACTTCCACTGACTTCATCAAAGTATTCTGGATTTTTCCTGCTGTAACTGAAAACAGAATCTGGCCGTGTGTGTGTGTGTGTGTGTGTGTGTGTGTGTGTGTGTGTGTGTGAGAATTAATATCAGGGCTGGGGGAAGGTGCGCATGTGTGTCCATTACACTCAAAAGCCTCTTGGATTCTTATTTCCTGACAAATTCAAAGCTCAGCTCAGGTTCACTGAAAGGTCTGAAATCCTTTCAAGCAAACTGGGCCTAGATTTGTATGGAAAGGGGCCAGCTTATCTTTTCACACTGAAGCCATGCAAAACTTGCAAATTCTTCATAGTTTTTTGTATGAAAAACAGTGAAAGTATGTGGCTTCAACTCCATTTCACTATGAATATTTGGGCTTGTTCAAACTCCACAGATCACAACAAAACTCAGAGGGCAAGAACTCCACCACGGTTTGAACAGTAGAAAAAATCTGCAAAAAACTCCTAAGAAACGAAAGCCTCAAGTTTCATGTAGTTCAACAATCAAATTATCAAAGGATTGCTAATGGGATAGCTAATGATATTTGTTAGAAGAGAAATACAGCTGCAAGAGAAATACAGCTGGTAGGCAATCATCCACATTTGGCAGTAACAAAAAAAATTACAATTTTGACGGTAATGCAGAAAAGAAAACACAAGCAACTTAAAGAGCAGGTAACTATTTCAAAGGGCTAAAAGACAGAAAATAAATTTATCAAGTGAGAAGTAATTAATTTTTACCTTGTAAGAGTGACTTTGCTAGTTAAATAATGAACCTATGTGAATTTATCTCCACTCAATAAAATTGATTTATGACGGTGAATACTTGGCAACAGTACTCATCTCCAACAATAAAACTCAATTGGTGGGGGTATGGGTACTAGGAGGCATATGCCATTCATTCCATTGCATGCAATTTTTAATTTCCTGCAGGCAAATTTCTTGAGGAGAACTGGCAGTTGTGTAGGCTTTTCATCAGGCATTTCATTAATGCATGGTGAGAACTCAAGATCTGATTCCAGTATCACTGTGCTAGTAGTCATGTATCACATATGTAAGGTCAAGAAGATGATGGGTATGGGATGTAAAACTTTTGGACGCCTGACTGCGTTTTAGATCTAGCTGTTGGGAATGCTTACATACTGCCAGGCAATGACCTGTGTTTGGAGAGCAGAAAACATTGTTTCTATTCTTTAAAATGTCAGAAAGCTCAAGCTCATAATAGTGGGACAAAATGTATGGTTACTATAACCGGGTGCCAGTCCACTGATGCAATCTATCTGTAATTGCACAACAGTAGATTTGACACAGTATAAACCCAGAAATTCAGAATATTGGTCAGGATTTGCATGATCCTAGGCATTTATGGCATCTGGTGGACAATATAAGAAAACTCAGGATTTTCCAAAGCTTCCCATCCAAACAAAGCTAAACAATCATTTCTGATGAGATTTCTTTTTGACTCCAGGGTTTTCATCCATAGATCCGCCTTTTCATGCCATCAGAGGCATCATTTGTGTGCTTCTCCCATGACAATGTCCCTGCCTCCATCTATGCTAACCCTAAGGCATGGAGTGTTCCTCATAAACTAACCTGCCTGGGGTAAATCTCCTTTCCTGCTTTGCAACCTGCCTGAAAAACCATGGAAAACTGAGTGTTAAGGACAAGTCTGGGGGATACCAGAGAAAAACAATACAATGCTTTATTACTGCAGCAAGGTTCTGGGTACTATGAGAATCAAATAAGTGATACAGCTAATGAAGTCAACCTTGGGAATGAGGAAAGGAGAGAACTGAAACAAATGGAAAGGGTTTGCACAAGCAAATCAGTTAGATCTGCCCAGCTCTACAGATCCAGTCATATTTGCTTGACTAAACCATCTCAATCTCCCACTCAGACCCCTCCAAAACAAATCCCATAGACAGCATTATGATTTCCTTTCACTGGCACTTCTCCAGTGAAAATCTTCTCAGTTTATAAATCAGCTTCAATTTCTGGATAATGGCAGACTTAAGGAGTGACTCTGTTTCTAAGGAGCAAATGTCAGACTCGTTAAAAGTGGGTAATTTCATACCTAGGCGGAGGACAATGTTTTTTTTTAAACTTCTTAAAGGAACCTGGCCTCCTCAAGAGCCTAAAGGGGGTTATTCCAGCAGAGCACAAATAAGCTTCACAACAGCTGTTTTCGGGGCAGACTGTTAATTTTAATAACCGTTATTTTCAACATATTATTGCCAAGCATTTTGTACATCAGATGTCTATGCCACTCTCCTATGCCTAACTTATACAGATGTGCCTTATGCAAATGCAGCACAGGTCTGCCATATTCCAACCCAGGATAGTGAAATCTAGTTGCAGAACAAGGCCAGCATGGGGCCTCTTGTTGTGACCTGCCCCTCAGGTTACTTTCAACATTCACTTTCTTTATCTTCCCTGGAAGAATTATCTTTAGGCAGGAGTCAAGAATTTGGTTCCAACTGTCAGCCGAGAAACCAAAGCCCACTCTTAAAATATTCTTTTGGGTCATAAACTTAAGGGTTATAAACATAAATATTCTCTTGGGTCATAAACATCTCACTGAACAGCCGATCCAAAAGTCAATGAAGTCCAATGGAAGTCTTTGGATCCAGACCACATGAAAAAGGAGAGAAGAGCAAGCTGGCTTTGTCAGGTGAGCACCTCTTGAACCTGCACTGCAAGACTCCAACCTCCATCTTTTCTTTAGGAAGGCTCCTTTGTCACACTGACACACGCTTGCATTTCTGTACTGGCTAAAGCCAGAAGTGAACGTGTCATGGGGTGGGGTAAGGGGGGGAACTGTCTTTGTTTTCTCGAGTTTTCTAAAAGAGTCTGACCAACTTCAGAAAATCCACCATGGTTCAGACCCCTACTAGATTCTCCAGTCCAGACTTTTTGATGAGCACAAATTGTTTAACACTAGGTGCAAGTGAAGGTCAGTGGACTCAGGTAAATTTTCACATGGGACTTGTTGGCCCAGAGTTTCATTTTAACTTTTGGGTTTGCATGAACCCAAAAACTCAAGGTATGACTTGGCCCAAACCAGGATGTTTTGCACAGCATGTAGCCCAGGTTGGTGTATTCTGATTTTGTTTTTTGTACTGAAGACAACCAGGGTCGGCCCACAATTTTTTGGGGCCCCCTGCGAGAAATATTTTTGGGGCCCGCTGCCCCAAAGAAGCCAGTGGCAGGAGGGGGGGGGGGGCAGGGAGCAGCTGGATGTGAATCCAGCGGTGGCGGGGGCGAGCGGCCGGATGCAGGGGCAGAGGCAGATTAATGTTCACGGGGGCCCTGGGCAAACACAAAATTGGAGGTCCCCTCCCCCCATGGGAGCTGGGCTTGTGGGGGTCAGGGGGCAGGGCACTTTCCCCTCCTAATGGTGGCATGGGAGGTAGCGGGGAAAGTGCCGGGCTGGGGGTGGAGGGGCACATGCCTCTTCTCCCTGCTCCCTGCCCCCTCCCGGCCCACTATGGCCAAACATACACATACACGGGCATGCATACACACAGGTGTGCACACAGATGGGCACACATTACTTTCACTCTCTGCACATGGATGCACAGACACAAACATACTCTCCCTGCCATGAACACAGACACATGCATGCACACTCACGCACATGCACGGACACAGTACCCTGCATCCTGCCATGGTGTGCAGGGACCCCCTCCCCCCAGGCTCCAAACCCCACACATATACCCACAGCCCCCCACACATTCACAAATACCTCCCCTGTCTCCATCCCCCCACAGTTCAAAAATAGCCTCTCATGATTTACATACCAAATCTCTTGATTCTTAACAGTTTGTCTTGTGGTTTTTGGCAGCGTGGGGTTGGTAATACTGCATTGATTTTATAGCCCGCCCCCCCCACACATATGGTTGACATCTGATACCTACAGGTAAACCTGCTGTTCCCTGGAGCCCTCCTAAATTTGTATTCCTATAGAACAGGTTTCTAAAGACTGTTTTTTTTCATACCTGAAGCATGTCTCACCATTCTTAATTTCTTTTTTTTTTTGCCTGAGAGAGGATGTGAGCCTGGCTCCTGGCCAATTACATTCTTCTTTCAGGATGGCTTATCCTAGAAGCCAATATGCAAGAATGCCAGTTGATGAAAATGCCACAAGACAATGGGTGAGAAACAGGTAGAGGTGGAGGGGGGGAATGCTGACCTGTAGCTGGAGTCTTTGGGTAGATGTGATATCTTTTATTAGACAAACTAAATAGTTGCAAAAAAGTTGTTATTTGCAAGCTTTTGGACACCCACATCCTCTCTCAGGCAAAAAAAAAAGAAATTAAAAATGGTGAGACATGCCTCAGGTATGAAAAAAACAGTCTTTAGAAACCTGTTCTATAGGAATACAAATTTAGGAGGGCTCCAGGAAACAGCGGGTTTACCTGTAGGTATCAGATGTCAACCATATTGGGGGGGCTATAAAATCAGTGCAGTATTACCAACCCCACGCTGCCAAAATCCACGAGAAAAAATGTTAAGAATCAAGAGATTTGGTATGTAAATCATGAGAGGCTGTTTTTTAACTGTATGTGGGGGTGTTGTGAAAGTGTGGGGGGCTGTGCGTGTGTGTGTGGGGTTTGGAACATTTGCTAGAGCCCTACATCCCCTCCCTGCCCTCCTGGGCAGAGTGCAGGGCCCCCAGAGCAAAGGCAATAGTGCAGACAGACCCAAAAAAATACTATCCAAGCAGTTGGGCAAATTATTTTAAAAGCTCCACATCTGAAGCTAGGGATGTATTTGGTAGCCGTGTTGTTCTGAGACAAAAAGAAAGGCAAAAATCTAGAACTCTTGATTCAGAAATTATACATTTTATTAGACCAACTAGGAAATCACAAAAAAAAAAAATCTCTTTTTCTGCAAGCTTTCAGGCTCAAAGGCCCTTCATCAGGCTCTGGGAAAATTAAGGATGGTAAAAAGTCCCCATAGGTAGGAAATCAACTTCATTTTTGCACACAGGGAGCTGGAGATAGAAAATCTGTCCCTCTATTCTTAGAAAATAAAATCTGATTTCCTATGCAGGGCAGGAAGGGGACCCAGGGCCCAAGCAAAGGCAGCAGGTATAGACCTAAGCAAACAGCCACAACCTGCCGCTGCCCCCTGCACAAATCTGGAGGGGGCACATGCCCCCCCCATACCTCTCCTGGCCCGGGGTGCATGCAAGGACAGGAAGCTGCCCCTCCACAAGCTGCCTGCCGGTGCCTCCTCCCTGCCTCAGGCATGCACCCTGCTCCCCACGCTTTGCTGGTACCCCTCACTCCCGACCCACAGCCCCTACCCACCAATGCTGCTGCCTAAGCAGCTCCTGCTTTTTCACACTCCCCCACACACTCTCCCTGTCTCTACTGGGCTTGCTGGAGCCCATGCGGGGAGCACGTGACCCCCGACAACCAATCACCTTGCCCGCTCCCAGCCTAAAGCCCCCTCCTCCCACTCCCCCCACCCCTGGACAAGCCTCCAGCCTGTGCCTGCGCTCTGGTGGAACGCCTGCAGCCAGCCCACGTGCGCATGTGGTATATGTGTGCCGGGCTGCCGGCCACTCCCTCCCGGGCACCATGTCCTGAAGAACCCTGAGCAACTGCCCACCTTGCCCGGGCATTCATCTGCCTATGCGCAGAGGCCCCTTAGCTGCAGGGCCGCCTGCAGTTGCAGGTCTCGCAGTATAGGACAGGCCAGCCCTGAAGCCAACCTAACTTTGTAAAATGAATGTTTTGGTTATTCAGCTCTTTTGCCTGTAACTTTTCCAGTTAGATGGGAGGAGTTAGAGAGCTAATCTTCTCAAGATGGGTCAGAAAATTCACAAAGATTTTTCAACAATTTAGAAGAAAAAAGTTTACTTACTTAAAAGAACAAACATGATTTGGGGATGGATAGTTATCCTATGAGAGAGAAAATCTATCAGACATATATGTTAACCTCCACAATTTACAGTTCTTGGGTTGACAGGATATAAAGCACTCCATGTATTTCATTCCTCTGTAGAATCCCTGCTGACCCTTGAAACCAAGTATGGGTCGCCTAGAGTTATTCCAACAGGCTTCACCCATCCTTGATTTCCAAGGTTAAAGCAGAAAATGTGTCCCTTGAAAAAGGTTTCAGTGTTTCTAAAGAAATCAGTGCAGCTCATATCTTTATCCAGCCAACCATGCTCTTACCCATTTTTTGAAGCAAAATGCATGAGCTAATGTAAATCCAGACAAATCTTGTATCATCTGAGTTACTCCAACACAACTATTAAAATGTAGTTGTCACTCTTGCATGTTACTAAAATGCTTAAAGAATTTCTTTTTAAAAGGTGGTTAAAGGCCTAAAGCTTGCACCCTTCATGACTTTTGGGGAGCACTACTCCAAAACAGTACCAACAGAGTAATGTACTTTCAAAGCAAGAGCATCTGACTCTAACTTTGGCCATGCCAGTGAACTGGGGTCTCTCTTCTGGTGTCACTATGCAGACAGAAAAATAAACAAGCAGCATATGTACAATGTAAGCAAATTTTATGGGAGATTCAATGAAAATTGTCAGAACTAGCCATGTCATCTCCAGAGCTGTTACAGAAAAAAAATGTAGTTTTATCATCTATATTTACATCAATATATATCTGTTTAAATTGCTCTTTTAAGAAAGTGATGACATTTCATTTTGGTACAAATGACATGATGTCACCACCTAAGCACATTTTATGTTTCGTTTTGAGGGAAACAGTGTAAGATAATTTGGAAACGACATGTGTTTGGTGCCATCATCCCATTACAGCTGTACAACTAGGCTGCAAACTGGGCTTCTGGCTGCAAATAAATGATACACTCTCTCCAAAATCTCAATATGAAAAACTCTGAGCAGACATAATGCTCTTCAAGGCAAATCTGATGAAGGTTTTTTTTCTTTTTGTAAACTTCTCTAAGATTTACCTCACTATGCTTGGATTGTCAAAGTTGCTTGTGATGATGCCAGCTCCATCAATAACAATTCTTGTCATCAAAGCAATAGAAGGCAGGGGAAGGAGGTGCAAACACAATGGAGACCAGAGAGAATAATGAGGACAAATATTGGGATATTAAGGCCTTTCACCTCTTGGTCATGACTCTGGTTGAAAAGTTGGTAATGACCAAACTGCATTAATATTAGATAGCTGCTTAGATACCCTACAAAACAAACTCTGGTTTAGTCTAGTTCCTAGAAAATGCAAGCAGAGATCCTATAAAATGCCATCATAATTAGAATTTATACTCCTTTCCCAGCAATCTCAGCAGAGATGCCCTACTTTGAATGGCCCATGGATGCTGAATTACTCCTTGATCCCTTGGACAAGTGCTCTTGAGGCCAGGATTAAGGCCTGCAAGCAGGGCAGTGTAGCTGGGCATGTGCTATTGTCTATCCACCACCCACCCTGGGGGTGGAGTCCCTTTTCTGAAACTGTGCACCCGAGGCATTTTTACCAGCACACTCAGTGAAAGGAAACAATTAGACACTGCAGATACTTCTGTTCTTTCTGAAAATAATTTGAAACCATTTTGAAGGGAAAAGAATTTGAGCACATCTGGGACTTTATTTACGGTGATTCAACATACCCAGATGAAAGAAACCCACCCAGCTAAGCTGATAAAAATACCCCTTACTTTTCCATCTGCCTTTGGGCAAAGAATCCATTAATATTCACAGTCTATTATCAAGGGACTTTACAGCATCTTGTTAAAAGGCCTGGAGGAATCATTAGAAACAGAAAGGTCCCAGGTCCTTTCACATCTGTCTACATTCTGAACAATGGCTGCCCCTTATCAGCATGCCCAGAACACGTCACATAAATGCACAGTCAGATTCCCGATTTTAAAGCGCACACACAGCAAACCAATTCTGGGGGGCCTCTGTACTGACTGGGTAAAGATCTGGGAACATGACCTTCAAGATAGGAATGTCTTTGCCCATTATTCTTACAGGCCAATAAAAAAGCAAATAAAATGTGGACCACACAAGTCTGGGCATCAGCTGGGTTATTTGCAGGTGTCCCAAAATGCTCAGGGCCCCAGGAGGAGCAGGGGGCAAGCCTTGCTTTTCAATATTTGCAAAATACTTCAGAAAGGCAGACTCTTTTCTCTGCAGCTTGCTGGAAAGACCCTTGCCCTGTTTGATTCTAATCTCTTTGAAATCCAAAGGGAGGATGTTGCTGTATGAGATAAGATGATTTGCTTTTTCAGATGCCTTACTGCACAAAGCATGGATATGGACTGGAACATGGTGACAAGCAAGCAGCCTCCCCATCACAGCCTGTGATCTGCTGGAGCATAGGACAGTGATTCTTAATCAGGGTGCTACAGCACCCTGGGGTGCCCTGAGATCATTTTCAGGGTGCCATGGGCTGCTACACAGTGTTAGCAGTGTTAGGTGTGCAAACATGATTCACAAGATAAACCCAGAGATTTCAAATAGGAATCCAAAGTATTAAAACCATTCTGCCCTTTCATGGTCTTTCTGAGTTCTTTGCAACAGAAAAATTGCTCCTTTATATTTCTGTAGTCAACGTATGAGCTAAAATTAAGACTTGTATTTTCCAAAGGGTGCCTTGAGTCTAAAAAAGTCAAGAACCACTAGCATGGGCACACAAATTTCAGGATACCTGACACCACTGGCTGCTTAGCCTGAACGTGCTCATTTGCCCTGAGCATCAAATGAGCAAATCCAGTTGCATGTGCAGCCTAGTGGGACACTAGCACTGATAGAGGCTGGATGGGGGAGCAGGTAGGGGGAACATACCACAGAGATTTTTGTATCTACATTGCTGGTTTTAACTTGGCTCAGGGAAAAGTGAGAAAGTCCTCATCCCTCCAGACAACTGCTCAGCTGTGTGCCTAAGGTGAATAACTAACTACAGTCAAGCTGGCAGAGGACTGATGTCCACAATACAGTTGTAACTCAGACCTCCCCTCAGTAGAAAAGCCAGGCACTGAATGGACATAGATGGCTTCACCCACATATGTTCCTTTTCCAAGACAGAGCTGTGCCACCACCAGCTACAGCATTTGAGCTATTAAGGTGACTCTGCTGCCCAACATCAATCTCTCTTCAAATAAATCGAATTCTATGCACTGGGTGCGTTTATACAAGCTGCTACGTTGCTGTAGCTCATGACTATGGCAATATAGCATTGGTGGGCACGAACCATGACACCGAAGCTACTGCACAGTAGGGTCAAAAATGACCTGTGCGCTGCTGGGACTGCGCAGTAATACTGGTTACTGTGCAGTCGGGGGCACTTGTAGATGCACCCGCTGTGTTGAAATCACAGATGGAAGCAGCTTATCACTGCACCCAGATGTGCAGGGCTGCTTGTCCCACTGAAATCAAAAGCTCTCTCAAAGATTTTGCTCATAATGTGTTGGCAGCAGAACATGCAAAATTCCTAATATGAAGGGTGGCATTGAAAATGTTAAAAACTAGCAGTTGGTCAATGAAAACAATGAGCAAATAAAAGCATGAAACTTGAAGTAGATAGGAAAGGTTGTGGAAAGCACTTTAGTACTCAAATGGTACCTTGGGAACTCCCCTTTTCTGGATCATGCAAGGTTTGGTCTCTTATTTTCATCTGCAAAGTGTTCAGGCATTGGTCCAGACTCCTATTAACGCTGTCTGGTTATTTCAGATGAAGACGAGAGGTTCACAGAACAGAACTCAAACCAAGTCTTTTCAGGAGGTCTCAGCATGTTCAATACTTTGCAGTTACAGTTATTGTGATGATTAGCATTCTTGTGCCTCTCTGTTTCTAGGTGTAACCACAAAGGAAAGAGGAAATACCAAAAGCACCCAACAAGGCTGCTTTTGCCTGGCTCAAAGCCAACAAACATTGGCAATTATAGGAGTCAGCCCCATCAAAGGTCTCTAGCCCAACTTCCATTCTGTGTTTTTCAATGCTCCTCTGTGAGGTTGCCCTTGGACTCTTCAGCATCTTTTGTTTAGAGACTAATTCAAGTCAGCAACAAAATTACAGCATCTTTCCCCCCACTAGCTTGGCTCACATCCAAAAAAACCCAGGGCACAGCTAAAGCCTAGGCCTGAAATGAGGAGAAACTACAGCTGTTGTTCATTGGTTGCAATGTGTCAGCATTAAGCAGCATGTGAGGCACCCAAGGTCGTCTCACTGGCTTGGTCCATCATCACTGAAATACCCAAGTTCCACATTCCAGTGATGCACAAACACTGCAACAGAGAGCAACTATAAAAGCATTTCAAGCTTGCATACCTGCTATTCCTCTGTGCATACTTACTAGTAACTGGAGGACACCACTTTCATATTTTTTTACAGGCAAAACCTCACAGCTGCTGACTTCAACCGGTCTGATGGAGCAGTAGGATATAGTAAGAGGTGCTCCTGTAATGAACACATGTACATGGCAGTGATCTAGTTAAAACTATATGGCAATGTCTCGTAATACTGCAGCTGCCAGTTGGCTTGGATAACACAGCATTTCTCTTCAACTCCAAGGGTTTGCTCATTAGCAAAGTTTGCTCTTTCCTTGCCAGAACACTGACTGGTACTACTCTGAGCATAGCAGATGGCTAGAAGAACCTACTTCCGTGCATCGCCCCTGCCATCATGGTCTCCTACATTGTAGCCTAGGAGAGGAGAGCTTGAAACCAGCCCCTACTTAGTAAGCCAAACATTTATAAGTTTCTAGTGTTAAGCAGCTTTGCAATGTGCTAACTGATCTGCAAGTGAACCCAGAGGGAGCCCTGCTAGGTGGTTACCATACACTGTAATCATTAACAACTGTCCTGCCAAGCAGCCCACTCAACCACATACCTGATGATTTAATTACAGCTGGGCAAGAGCCTGATTCTTACACTTTCATGGGATAGGAATAATTCAAAGCAGCTGGAAGGGGTGTATTTGGTAGCCATGTTGGGCAGCGACAAAAACACATGCAAAAATCTAGAACTCTTGGTTCAGAAATGATACCTTTTATTAGACCAACTAGGAAATTGCAAAAAAAATCTTTTTCTGCAAGCTTTCAGGTTCAAAGGCCCTTCATCAGGCTCTGGGAAAATTAAAGGTGGCAAAAACTCCCCATAGGTAGGAAATAAACTTAATTTTTGCACAGAGGAAGCTGGACATGGAAAATCTGTCCCTCTGGGTCCATGAGAGTCTCTCTGTGAGTCGGTCTCAGTTGCTCTTTGTTGCGTAGATCAAGTAAGATTCCTTCCCTGGAGGTGTCAGATGGCAAGCAGGGAGGTTTTAAAATCTTTCTTGTTCTGCAATGAAGTTTAAAATCCAAAATGGGCTAAAATTTGGCATCTTCCATGGATCAGGGATGTATTTGGTAGCTGTGTTGGTCTGAGACAAAAACAATTGCAAAAGATCTAGAACTCTTGGTCCAGAAATCATTTCTGAACCAAGAGTTCTAGATTTTTGCATTTCTTTCTGCAACGAGAAACTTTTATTAAACCAACTAGGAAATCACCAAAAAATAAAAAAATCTCTTTGTCTGCAAGCTTTCGGGCTCAAATGCCCTTCATCAGGCTCTGGGAAAATTAATGATGATAAAAAGTCCCCATCAAATTAAACCAAATTAAAGATGGTAAGACGCAGCTGGAAAGCACTTATTTCCTCTAGCCACAAAGTAAGCATTTCCAGGACCTGTCTGGATGCAAGAGGATGTCCTGTGTCCCCCTCCCCCACCATACCCATACAGAATCTCCTAAGAGCCAAACACACCGCACTCAGTGCTTGGACCTACCCTTTCCCAACTAAGCCTTAAGTGACTCCGGATTTTTTTATGAGCTGAACCCAAGCCAGGAGCACTGGTCTGCCTAAAGGTGGGACAGGGGACAGTGCTGCTCATCCAGCAGAGGTGGCAGGTGTTAGATTTGCTGCCAGGGGTTTGTTTTCTCTTATGGAGCAAAACATACAAAGCAAGCTGGACATCAAGCTGCTCCTCTACATATGCAGAAAGCCATTCTTAGTACTGTCCTGGCCTAATGACTGCTTCCTTCTGCCTTGTCAGAGGCCTTTCCCTTCCTCTGAGTTTCCCTGGTATCAGCAGCAGGTGAAATTAAAAGCTGGGTGGCTGGGTTCAGATCACCCTCTGTGAGGCTGGATATGCAGCTTCTCTGCTCCATCTGAACCACCACGTTGTTTTGTGCCCTGACTCTTCCTGGGCCTGCCTCCATCTTTCACTGCATCAGCAGAAGAGAGCCATCTGAGGCCTGACGCCCTGCACTCTTCTTGAGAAGCCCTGGAGCAAAGGAAGAATTGGGCTGTCTTGTCAGACTCCTGCTAGGATCAACTCTTCCTTTGCACATGAATGAAAAGAAACCCAGATGGATGTTTGCATGGTTCAGTGTCAGACATACTCACAGCAGCCAAGTAATACGCATTGGTGATTTCATAACATCTGGACATGCTTATGGGCTCTTCTTACATAGCCAGCTGAAGCAGAAGTGCTGAATAAATCAGAGCTCCAGCCAGTGCACAGGAAGAGGTTTGCAAAAGCAGTATCAGCTACAAGATGAGTCGGCATTCAATAGCAATGCCCATTATTAAAGGTACACAACCGGATCTGATTTGCCCTGTCAGTTGTTACGCTGGGATGGAGGACTCTAAACAGCATCCTTTCTCTGTGAAGTTGTGCCAGGTCAGACAGGGTTAGCAAGCTCTTAGCCTTATTACTTTTCAGCCTACCAGTCATCTTACAAGACACACTGTCCCCTCTGCTGCTCCTTCTCTTTGCCACCCCTCCATTCAGCTCCTCAGCCCATCAAGACCAGCAGCAAATCTATCAATCCACCACTGGCTAAGTGCTGTGTCTGAGATGAGCACTGCCACAAGACTCTGGCAACATGGGAGGCATAGCAAGGAGAGCAGTAGAACTCCATTTCTTGGTCCCAACCTTTGCTAGTTACTTTGCTTTTCAACCAAGTATGGCCTGAATTTCTCAGTTCCACAGCAGTGGGTTTCAAGAGTGTGTGCGCACAGAAGTGGAGCTAAGAGTGCAAGCCATGCACCTGCACTGCTCCTAAGCTGATAAAGGGACTTGCTGCATCTAGGTATGGTTTAGTCTGGCTATCTGCAGGCTCAATCTCCCATGCCTGCAGGCTCAACTCCAGCAGGGATTCTCAGTTTCCAGAGCCAGGCTAAGCCTCTTTGGGCTGGATTACCCTGTCCCAGCAGGAAGACAGACTTACCTGTGAACAAGATGCATTTGGCAGTACTAATATGCTTTGGTCCCTTCATTAGAAGTGGGGAACAAAGGGAAATGCTGGTGGTGGTCTGTGACAGGTCCGAGGGAGAGTGCTTGAAGGCACCATGCTGCAGAAGGTCCTGCTTGTGAAATAAGTGCCTCAGGGTAGGTCCCAACTGGCTGAAGCCCAAAGTAGCACCCACAGGCAGTACCCAGTTCTTCACCACCACCTATCTGAGCTGTATCTGCAAAAACAGCTGCACCTTTCTAGAGTGCGAAATGAGCTGCAGCCTCCCCTGCGACCTCCCAGTAAACAGACTGATGCCTAAATTAACCTTTGCCTGGGAAGAGAATGCAAAAGGCCCCACAAATCTAATGTTTTGAATTATCTCCATCGTTCTGCCCCTGTGTATCTGCATCTCTCTCTCTCTCTCTCTCTGAGCACGTCTACATGAGATGCTTCAAGTGCAGTAGACTAATTCTACTGCACATTAGCTCAGTGGGCAAAACCCATGATAATGCGCAGTAGATTTAGTCTACTAAGCATTAGCGTCACAAAAAGACTGTTCATTTGTGCTAATGCAGAGTACCACCTTTACAGAGCATTAAGTCAATACCTGTCATTATAGGTACTATAAACGTAATGTGCCATAATTACAGAGCATTAATGCACATGTAGACGCACCCTCTCTCTCTTTTTCTTCCCTTGATTCCATGATGATGACTTTCATGTGCGAGGCAAGCTTTTAAAGTCACTACAATCTTAAGCTAAGAAGATTTTTTCCAACTTTTTCAGTTGGTCTAATAAAAGATATCAGAGTCACCCAGAGAACCTTGTCTGCCTATGTCCTTAGACCAACACGGCTACAACCTACACCCCTGCAATCTTAACACACACCACCAGGGGGAACCAAATGCTACCGTTCCTTCTGTCGGGAAAAGCAAGAGTTGCATTCTTTTGTCTGAGATTAAATCAAGATGTTATTTTTCTCCTTGTAAGTGCAGACCTCTCACCCCATACTTGACAGAGAGAGCTTAAGACCCTTAAGCATGAAGCCCTGGCTCGCTCACCATATGCACACATAACCTTGTGAAAACCAAGTGAGTTATATGTGTGAGCTGCCAAACCCTTGTACATGATGCTACTGGAAAGTCACAAGAACCCCACCACACTCATTTGACAATGAAAAATGCATGTCCTGTATCTGTCTTGGCTCCCAAACCATCTAAATTCACTGAAGGGACATCTGGCACATGAATGAGGTGACATTAATATCATGAAACTATGAAACTATGAGGTATTTAATTTGTTTAAGCTTTATATTATCAGGCCGACAGAACCAAAGGGCATTGATAAGACGCCGGGAGGTGGGGAGATGGCATGGTTATTAGTACTTCCTGAATGCATGAACTTAAGCAATGCAATGCGGATGACCTGAAAACAGCCAAGTGCATACAGGATAGTATTCTATCTCAGTACTATTTTTTACCTTGATCTTCACAGGCAAGCTCAGCTCCCAGACTACTGTACCTGGTGGCACAGTTTGAGGAGAAGGTGAGCAGGCAACAGTGGTGAAAGAACAGGTTAAGGACTACTTAGAAAAGCTGGACGTGTGCGAGTCCGTGGGGCTGGCTGTAATGCATCCAAGGGTGCTGAGGGAGTTGGCTGATGTGACTGCAGAGCCATTGGCCATTATCTTTGAAAACTCATGGTGATCAGGGGAGGTCCTAGTCAATTGAAAAAGGTAAAATATAGTGCCCACCTTTAAGAAAGAGATAAAGGAGGATCCAGGATACTACAGACCAGTCAGCCTCACCTCAGTCCTTGGAAAAATCATGGAGCATTTCTATGCACTTCGAGGTAAAGAAGGTGATCAGGAACAGGCAGCATGGATTCACCAAGGGCAAGTCATGCCTAACTAACCTAATTGCCTTCTATGATGAGATGACTGACTCGTGGATGTGGGGAAAGCAGTGGATGTAATATACGTTGACTTTAGCAAGGCTTTTGATATCATCTCCCACAGCTATCCTGCAAGCGAGCTGAGGAAGTATGGGTTGGATGAATGGATTGTAAGGTGGACAGAAAGTTGGCTGGATTGTCAGGCTCAATGGGTAGTAATCAATGGCTCAATGTCCAGTGACAGCTGGTATCGAGTGGAGTGCCCCAGGGGTCAGTCCTGGAGCTAGTTTTGTTCAATACCTTCATTAACGATCTGGAAGATGGGATATAGTGCACCCTCAGCAAGTTAGTGGATGACACCAAGCTGGGGTGGGGGGGAGTAGTAGATATGCTGGGGGGTAGGTCTAGGATTCAGAGTGTCCTAGACAAATTGGAGGATTGGGCCAGATGAAATCTCATGAGGTTCAACAAGGACACATGTAAAGTCCTGCACTTAGTATGGAAGAATCCTATGCATCAGTACAGCCTAGGGACTGCCTGGCTAAGCAGCTGCTCTGCAAAAAAGGACCTGGGGTTACAGTGGACAATAACATGGATACAAGTCAGTGAGACCACATCTGAAGTACTGTGTTCAGTTTTGCAGCCCCCACTATAGAAAGGATGTGGATAAGTTGGAGAGAGTTCAGTGGAGGGCAATAAAAATGGTTAGGGAGCTGGGGCACATGACTTCTGAGGACAGGCTGAGGGAACTGGGCTTATTTAGTCTGCAGAAGAGAAAATGGAGGAAGGAATCAATATCAGCCTTTAACTACCTGAAGAGGGTTCAAAAGAGGATGGAGCTTAAACTCTTTTCAGTGGTGGAAGATGACGGAACAAGGAGCAATGGTCTCAAGTGCAGCAAAGGAGGTTTAGCTTGGATATTATGGAAAACCTTCTCACTAGGAGGGTGGTGAAGCACTGGAACAGGTTACCTAGAGAGGTTGTGGAAGCTCCATCCATGGAGGTTTTTAAGGCCCAGCTCAACAAAGCCCTGGCTGGAATGATCTAGTTGGGGATGGTCCTGCTTTGAGCATGGGGTTGAACTAGATGACCTCCTGAGATCCCTTCCAACCTTAATTTTCTATGATTCTATGATGACCTGAATGCAGCTGAGTCCATACAGACAATGCTGCATCATTTCTGTCTTTAGCAGGCATGCAAGCTCACTGGGTCAGGAGCTCTCCCAGCATGTATATGGTTAGCGTGCCACATAACCCACTACTCAGTGCAAGATGTGGCTTCTTTGCCTGATGTATAAAGAGCACTTGCTGCCACTGCTGCTGTCTCAGAGATTTGCTCCGAGAACTCAGGCTGAAGAGGGTCATTTTCTTAGCTCTGAGAGACCCAAAATGATGGTTATCCCATGAATGGTATGGGATTCTGCTTTGGGCGGGAATATCAACATCAACAGTAAGCAGGGATATTAGTGGCACAGGAAAGCATATATAACATTTCAGAACTAAGTCTCGTCCAGAAGAATACTAAAAGGCATAGAGTGAATAGGACAGACGGTTTGTACAAACTGGGATTTTTAAAACCAGGTTATAAAGTTTACACTAAATAAATAGAAAAACACCATAGTATCAGTCAGAATATTAACCTGAGTCAAGACTCCATGGAGGTCAATAGAAAATTCCCATATCTGATTCAATGTATTCATTTGTACAGTAGCATTACATTTGTTTTCCTGCAGCTGTATGTTTTAATTCAAATCCAGTGTCTGTCTGTCCAGGATTCTAGTACCTGCTCACTGCTAAAATACAGAAGCCAATTTGGTTTCAGAACCATCACTGACCTTGGTGAACTACATCTTTCCAGTGACTGTGCACACACCAGCCTCACAAGCACAAGCCAAATGCAGGGCTGTCAAAAGCCAAGAGCAGAGTTGATGCAAAATCCAGAGGGAGGCAGCTCAACAGCAGTATAATTTAATTGAGCAAAGAAGTAAGGCTTTGCACTAGGGAACGCTTATATTCAATATTGCAGAGAATGCTTGGGTTCAGTACAAACAAGCCTCTGAAAGTTCAGCCTTCCCAAATCATCCTACCCTCCTGAGTCTGCAAAACAGGGCCTGAAACTTCAAAAGAATTATTCTTCTCTTAATTGCTGCTGCTTTGGATATTGAGCTGGGGAAAAAGAAACTGCACCTTAAAATGTAGCCAGAGAAGCAGAGGTTCCACTCAGCCTGGGCTTTTCTAAGCAGGTCCATAGCTTCCTAATAACTGCTTGCAGAGTTGAATACTGCTGCTATTGGTGGAAGACATTTAGTTCTTCAGACCCAAGTAGTTAGCAGGTAGCAACATACCCCAACCCCTCCTCAGACCTCTTATTTCCTCCATATGAAACCTTCAGGTTTATCCCTCCCAGGTTTGCCCACCAAGTTCAGGATGCCCTCATCTTCTCCAGATTTCTGGCAAGTCCTGTGGCAGGGCTGCCTCACTGCTCACCATATGCTCCCAGCTCTAGCACTCATTTTTTGTGTGACCTTGGACAAGCTGATTGTCTTTTTCATGCCTCAGTTTCTTCACGTGTCGTTTCTTTTACCCACAGCACTGAGGGGCCGAGGCTTAATCAGCTGAAACGGGCAGGCAAGGGCAGATTTCTGTTCTTATTACTGGAGACTTTGAGAGTAATTACAGCTCACACAACAATTGCCCATGGAGCCTAACATGCAAGTACTGGCAGACTGCAGCAACAGTTGCTTCTGGAAGCTCAATAAGAAATGCTTTGCAAATAATTTCTGCCAAGGTAAGCCAGCTTCCTACTCCCTCACAAGATTTACACCCTGCACCCCAAGGAACCAGGAAGGAAACCAGGATGCAAAAGGGTCTCCTGCTGCCCCCAGCATCCTGCCCTGAGAATGAGCTGTACTGCCCCTCTGTGCCCAGCCTGCTCCCCCTTCCTTGCCCCTTCAGTTGCAGCTGTTGCTTGGTTGACTCTACATGAGCTTCCCTCTGTGGGAAGCTGCGCGGTGCAGAGCCCAGGTGGCCAGAACGTGATGTGCTGTAGGATCAAAGGAAGCATCCTGGAGTCACCCACTTGCCAGAGTGCAACCACCTGGGCAAGCACTGTGTGGGGCAGACACGGCCACCCTGGCAGCATCCCTGACCAGGTCCTGCTGGGGAGGGAACAAGCTGTGGCTGACACTGCAAACACAAGGGGAAGCCACCAAGGACAGCAGCGAAACAGTTGAGGCTCAGAGTCTGATGATGGTCAGCAGGTAACTGAAGAGGGAACATCCCAGGGTCCTTGTCCGAGGGTAATGCTGGAAGCTGTGCCTCATGGCAGTTGCTGTGGCAGGATGTTCACCTTTTCACTGACCATTTTGTTTTTGAAGGCAGCTCCCCCTCTTCCCACCCCTTTTAACGGACACAACCAGTTGTGCTGAGCCATGAGGGATGTGTCCTGTCCCCCGCCAGTGCTTTAAAAGTGGGTAAAGGGTGCCAGTGAGGAACCTTGCACCATACGTTCTGCATGCATATACATAACAGACATTGACACTTTGTCACAGCAGTGTTATCTCCCACCTGCACTACACAAACACAAAGGGAAAAAAGGCCCCTAATGTAATAACTACTAAACACAAAGAGCTCAGCACTGCACACATCCCTCTCAGCCAGGGCTTCAATGAACAGGCTCCTGCTCACTTGCAGCTTGACGTGACAAATAGGAAGAAGGCAGGTCTATAGGGGGGAAGCAGTCAGGAAACGGAGATGTTCCCTTGGAGAGGGTGGGGGGAGGGAATAACAAAGTCATTAGACAGTCACAACGGCTCATTTAAAAAACCAAATAATGTTGGGAAATGGCACCAATGCTGTTTCCCACTAGGCAGCAGGCACAGAGCAATTAACAGTAAGCAACCTAATAACCGACAGGGGCCCCCAAGCCAAGGCATTCAAATAACACATTTCTGGACTGGGGCTCTCTGCAGTGCCAGCAGGGATATTGAAGAGATGCCAGGCAGGGCAAGAGCTTGTTCAAACAAAGAATAGAGATCATGTTTTTACCAGCTAGGTCAGTACATCTGTGGGGAGATTGGCACTCCAGTGCTAATATCCAAACACAAAAACACTGGCCTTTCAGGGGAAGCCACTTTACCTAGAAATGTTCAGCAGAATGATGGACAAATCTCAAGACAAAGGCAACAGAAGCAGGGGCCATCCAATTACAGCTCTCTGTATCCTCACAGCAGCACAATGCGGACACGTTTTCCTTCCACTGAAAAGCAGGCTTAGGTGGGTGGATGAAAAACACCTACATGAGAGCTCGGGATGGGAGATGGGGGAGGTACAAGCTCCTCAATATAATGAAGAATGAAACAAACAACCATTTAGTGCCTCTGTTCTCAACAACAAATATGAAAATAAATGGTTTTTGCATCACTGGATGGTGTGGGGAGAAACCCTATCCTATGGAAGGCAATGGGAGCTTTGCCAGTTACTTCCATGACATCAGGATCTCATCAATGCCCTCGCCCCCCCCCCCCCCCCCACACCCCTTCAGCAGACAGCACCTATATATTTGGTCTTGTCTGCAAGGATGAGACGTCTTTGGTCACTGCCACCCATTCCTGCAGGGTGGAATCTGAGGCTTGGCACAAAGCACATTTGTGCGGTGGTAAGCAGAGTCCTGAGCGAGCATCCTGTACCTTTGCTGGGCCTGTGCTTTGGAATTAATGGCTATCCACATGCTTCTGTGAGCCACAGACCAGGAAAGGGTCAGCTAATTAGCAACACCTACCAACAGCTTCCAGCCTGCTCCCAACATCCTCCCAGCTTCCCACTCCCCTGTTGCAACATGTGGGCAGAGCAGGAAGCAGCCTGAAACAGGCAGCAAGGTAAAGCGGCCTGGGAAAATAGCAGGGGAAATGTAGAGCCTATAAAAGGCAGGACTGGCTGATTAACCTTTATCCCTGGGCAGGGACAACTAGGCAGTGATGCACTGCTCTGTGGCACCTGCCCCATGAGTCAGAGGGGTAGGGCTCTCTATCAGGACTTGCACTTCTCTTGTACACTAAGCAGACAGTGAGGTGTTGCCTGGTGGGTTATAATGTTGTCTTTGGACAAGCTGGACATGCTAGGCAGGCTCTCTGCAGCAGAGTTTGCATGCAAGTGAACAAGCTTCCTGCTGCTGGCGTGGCAACTTCAAATGTTTGGTGGTTGGTGCAATTCTTGTTCTGAGAGGGATTTTCATGCTTGCCTTTAGAGTCTCCTGGCACAGGTTCACCCAGGTCCCCAGCACTCGTGCCCACAGAGGGTCCTTCCAAAATCCTGTCCTCACTTCCTAGGGCTGGTGCAGCTGCACAGCTGATTTTTGTTGTGCAAAAGCAAGTGCAGACACTGTTTGGGCATCTGCAGCCCTAAGCCAAGAAACATGGACAGCTCTGGAGGTCTGAAACCCCCCCCACACAAGATGGGGGAAGGGCCCCATAACAACAAAAGATCATGGAAACTGTCTCAAAGGTACATAAACCATCTTGCCAGAAGTAACTGGCTGAATGACAGAAGCTCTGGCAAAAGGCCACAGAAAGTGCAGTGATTTAGGCCCAGCTGAAGAATGAATGATGTCTTCCCCTCTTTGGTGGCTGTGGTGCTAGTTAAGCAGTGCAGAACTCTGGTTTCTTTGAAAGCCCCTGTGCAAGCCTGGCCTACACCAGCCCTTTTGCTGCTGCCAGAAACAGTATTGGAAGTATCTATTAAGCTGTCCAGGGAGGATGCAACCCCAGCATGCCAAAAGGTACCACCTACCAGTACTACTGCAAGGCAAACTGCATACAGGCAGAAGATAGGATAAAAAAATATATCAAGGGGAAACCAACACCTTTGGTTCCCTCCAACATTTTGAAATATGAATAAAATCAGTACAGCTGTTTTTCACTGACACCAACAGGGAAATACAAATGTTATTTCCATTTAAATGGACTTTTGTCCAAAAATAACTCAAAGGGCTTTAAAATCCTGTTTTACAGATGATTAATCTTTAGTAGAAAGTCATTCCTTCTGTAAGGAAAAAAAAAAGTTTAGAAAAAAAAAATTAGAGGCTACTAAAAGGGATTTTCACACATACAACACACTAGGTTTTTAGTTATGTTATCAGCAGCAACATCAACGGGGAGATTGGAAAACATATAGAACAACACTAAAGAGCTCTTGCACAACCTCTTTTGAACTCCAATCACCAAATCCCACATCATTGTATGTATGACCCTCATTACTGTCTATTTCATAGAGTTTCCACACTCTTCCCACAAAGTATCTCCAAACGAAAGGCTTGGGGTTCCACTTCCGGTGTCTTTTCTGAGCCTGTCTCGGAAACTTGCCAAATCCAGCTTTCTTATGGGATTTTAATTCTTCTCTGCCAGTTCAGACCAATGCCAGGAGATGCAGAGGTGTGTGAAAATTGAAATTAAGGATTTTTATAAACTCATGCCCGGGGGGTGGGGGAGAGGGTTTGGATTCCTACTGTCTAACAAAGGTTACCTACTTGCCATAAATAGTAGTTGTATTTCACTGACTACTGTCAGCTCCTGTACAGGATCATGTATAAAGCCTGTGTCTGGAGATAGCTGGGGGTTGGAGTCCAAGTTTCAGATTGGTAGCTGAGACACTGGTTTACTTCAAGTGCAGGCTAATATTACGGCAGTGCCGAAAGACCCCCAACAAAGAAAAGTTCATTATTGTACTATTCTCAGGGTAACAGACATTCCCTCTGCCAAAATGTTCACAACTTGCACAGACAAGAGAGGCCAAGACCAAGGGAAAGGAAGTAGAACTATCCCCTTTTCTCAAATGAGGATCTAAGCCCATAGCATGTATGTCAGCCCCATGCTTTACAAGACCTGACTTCCTTTTCTGTATCCTGATTTCATTTACACAAGAGTCTTGCCAATGTGACTCCATGGTTGGCAATGAAGCTGCTCTTGATTTACATGGGTGTAGGTGGAAGGAAAACCCAACCCTGCTTGCGCACCCTGCAGCAGGGATAACGGGAGTCAACTCTTGTTAAAATCCTGTTGAACACTGCAGCATCTCATGATGTGCCTTCAGCAAAGGAGGCAGGAAGAATCAGTGTCTCGGTTTCTCAGATGCCTATGAATATGAACTACTGTAGTTCTTCATTTTGAAGTGTTTGCAATATCTGCCTGCACAGAGGGGACAGGCAGGGAGAGAAAGCAGAAGAGGAATCATTCCATTAATCTAAGAAAGCCCCCGGCTTGTTGATAGCCCTAACCGTCTCTGCTGAGAACATAACCCTGCAACCCCCTGCAATTAATGAGATGCTGGCATGAGACTAGGCAATATAAGATGCCACTTGAGCTAAAGGAAATGGCAGAAAGAAGCAAGACCCATCACTCATCAGGTGAGGCTCGCATGCCTGTAATACCTACTTTACGCTTCCTGGCGGCTGGTAAATAGCAGGACAGAGCATCTCTCCCCCACTCTTTAATCACACAGCCACAAAACAAATCTGCCTGTCAAAATGCTCAGCCCACCTGAAAAACAGCACAGTGCTGTCATGGTCCACCAGGCTGGCCAACCTAGCAGGTAGAGCTGGGAGTGGGACTAGAGATTGCCGCAGTCCAGAACCAAATACCAAGCCAGAGTCAGTATGTGACAATCAGAAGCGTAGTTGCTAAATCTGAGGAATAATCCATAGAATGTGGTCCAAGAACGGCGCCAAACCAGGGTCAGGAGCCAGAAAATGGATTCACAGGGAAATCCAAAGCTGACATACACGAGAAAGCGAAAAGCAGAGTCAGGAGCCGGGAAAGTCAGAGATGTTTCCAGGACAGAAGATGCTCGGCAACTGGAGACCAACAGGTTGTGCAGGAAGGCTCAGGTGCTGGAAGAGTTCCTTGAAAGCAGCCCCAGAACCTACCAAAGGACAGGGATGGGGGTCAGTGGCCTCCAATCATTTGTTAAGTGCAGCTTACCCTGTAAGCCAGGCTGCAGGGCAGGAACCTTACAAGCACTGAGACCCACCCACCAGCACCACTATTGGACATCAAGATCTCCCACGGCACCTTTAGTGCAGGAGCAACCAAGATCCAGATTGATCATTATTACAGAGAGCAGGCTGTAGGACACATGCCCTGCCCCAGCGAAAAAGAGCCATGGTCCATCTTCTCTGGTGTCCTCTTTCTAAGGGCAGGCAACTGCCGATGCTGCATAAAATGGTAAACATCCTGGGTACCATACCCCAGGGATCAGGATGATAATATGAGATGTTCTTGCCCTAAAATACCTGACTCATTAATCCTCCCCCTGCTGGGAGGAGGATTAATGATCCTGGTCATAGAAGGCCAACAGGTTGGTATGACAGGACCTGCCCGCAAAGATGAGTTGCTGCTGGTCCGGGGGGATGCCTGGAAGAGCAAGAGGTGTCAGTGGCACTGAGTGGGAGGCTGGCAGCAGGGGATGCAGCTATCCCTGCAGTGCTCGTCACTGCTCTCACACCCCCGCTTTTTAAAATCTTGCCTCCACCCATGTGCACTGCTAGTAGTAATAAGCACACCCACTAGGAAATTAGACACTAAGAAAAAAAATAGGCAAGTCTGGTAATGTTTCATCTTACAGGCCTGAAACAGAGATAGCTTCCATTTAATACAGCGCTGCAGCTCTTGCATCTTGAGTAAAAACCCTGTGGTTACTTAGTATATTCATTTAGATTTATCCAGTGTGGTCACCAAAAATATGCTATGAACATGTCTGTGTGACACAGTAATTAAACTCCAGTTAACTTTTGCTGACTGATACCTCATGTTGTGGCAACCTGGAAAAGGTCAGATCTCAGTCCAATGACAGTTTCAAAAAATACTGCACTGTTTTTTTGGAAGCTTGTGGCGGAACAAAAATAATGTGACCAAATGCTGATTTATTATCTTTGGCCAAGTGAATAGAGAGGGTGGTGAGTGCCACCCAGTTCTTCACACAGTGCAACCCCCACCAGAATCCCTCCTCTCCTTCCATGCACTTTGCCTGTACTGGTAATATTAACAGGAATACAAAACCACAATCTAGGTCTTCTCCTGAACTTACTCCTCAAGTTTCTTCTTCTGCCAAGGCTGCATCATTTCCCTCTTCGTCAGATCATGCTTCTTCATATTTATGGATCAGAACCAATAAGGATACAGCTGATGTGGCGAGGCAGCAGGAACAACTCTGCACCTCAGTCTATCAGGCAGTAATTTAACCCCTGTTGCATTCTAGATACCGACATACCTAGCTCTGGTTCCCAGCCTTGATCCTATGGCTTAGATATACAAAACTCCCAACACAACCAATGGGAATTTTGCCTGCATAGAGACCGCAGCATCTGGCTGCATGCAGTTGGTGGGTTAAGATGCTCCATTTTCTGCTGAATTGAACATTCCTTGTTTGTTTCTCTTCTCAGAAATGATAATAAAAAAAGTATGAGAATTAAATCTTTAGTTGTGAGACAATCCTCCAGGGCTGGTTTTTCAAGCAGAACAAAGAGGACATTTTCTCCTGCCTCAAAAAATAATGAATTTAACAAAGTTATAGCGGTTAGGAAAGTGCTTTTAGTGCTAATGAACTGAATTAATTCAGATCTGAGAGGGAACTTGGCATAATTGTTTTAAACATTCAGTTACTGCACGGCATATCTCCATGAAAACAGCCACGCTGGGAAGAAGTTGTGGTGCCTTGAGAATTAGAGCGGCTCTGTTTTATATCTGGTACAGTACAGGCACTTTGTTCAAGTTTCCATAATGTAATTCCAACTAAGAAGCAGTAAAACAAATCAGGGGGTTTCTTTGCAAATCCAACCTGAAGGTGCTTTGGATGAAAGAAATCTCTAAAAGTGCAAAAATCCTTACCTGAGCAATCTCAGGGCTGGCTTTCAGGCGTACATAGTGCCCATGCAAAAATGGGGCTTTGTTTAATGGTGCTGACATTAAACTGAATGTGAGTAAGCAAGCTTTGCAAGCAGGAGGACACTTGCCTGGACTCTCATGGAGAGATTTCATTTATTGAATGAATGTTGAATACAAAAACTGCATAAATAAAACAGGGCATCCTGTTTAGGAGCAGCATATCAAAGGCAGGAGATGCAGGACCACAGGACTGCAGTGAGTCTGGACAGCACTGCTGCCCAAGACAGCTGGGGACCAGACTGCAATATGAGTGCAAGGCTGCTTGGCTTACCCCCACCCCTGCAGCCACTCAGACTGGTTCACACCCATCTTGGACTTGGTGCTGACCCATGCAGAGGGACAGCAAAAAATCTCAGCCTCTGCTTCATGTCACCCCTACTCAGCCCCATGTTTTGCTCTCATGTGTGAGCCATGAACAGGGATCATCCAGTGGATTTTTTTTCATGAATTCACTTCAAACCATTCCCATTTCTGGTTGCGTGCACCTTAAACTGCACCTCCTAGAAACAATTGTTTTGAAATTCCTTTAAAGAAAAGAATTAAAAAAACCTTTAAAGGGCTCTTTCTGTATATTTCCAATTAACCAGTGCCCCCCTTGCTAACTACATATGCACAAAGTGTCACCCAGTACTGAATGAACACAGCACACACACAGAAGTAATGCACACATATGCATTTGCTAACATACACCAGCAACAGGGATTTGGGCTGTCAGTTATAAGTATTGCAAACAGCAAAATGCTGGATAGCTCTGGCTGAATGTCAATGTTACAGTGCTGGATGCTGTGCCAATGAGATGGAACAAGTATTAATGCTTTTGGGTTAAGGGTCCCATTGTATTATGAACACAGTCAAGAAGCTCACACAGCTAAACTCCATCTGGTAACGTTATCAGGCTACGACCAAAAATATGGACATGACAAATGTGATTTTTTAAGCCCTTTTATCATTTTACCACTTCCCCTCCTTGAAATCCTCTCCCTTATCTGGCTAAACATTTTCAACTTGCTGCCTTTCCAAGGACTGTGCCAAGTACTCAGACAGCCGCAGCTTGCCTTTTTCTATTTTACCAACAACAGAGACCCCATAAAACATTTATGACAGACAGCACCTCCAGGAAATCTCTAAGAAAAATCACAGCCCTTGAGGGGAACAGGCCTAGATGAGCTGTATTGTGGTCTACAGTGTACAGCGTCTTTTAAAACTCTGTAGCTGCCAGGCATGAACAAATAAAGTATATTCAGCCTATGTGCTACTATACCAAGGTACCATATCTAATGCTGGTCTCAATCCTCTCTGCTCTCTTTTTTCTGCTTCTTCCTCTTTTTCAGTCATCAGATTTCTATGGCAGGGAGAAAGACCAGCTCAGCCTGCAGAGAAGTGGATCTTGCTTTTTCATGATTCATTACTAAAGACACCCAATATATGTTATAGATAAAATAGGGGCACCTGCACTATAACATCTGCTACCCCGAGAGACTGAACACTTCCAACCAGAACTACATTTATGACCTGTGGGTAGTGATCCCAAGCTGTTGATAATGATCATTATTATACAGTAGAAGCAACTATAGGCATGTCCCCATGAGCACACATGTGTGGTCTGCGATACCTCAAAGCTGTTTGAGGTGCCACAAACTACATGCAGCACATATGCACCCATGTGTCGCACTGTTAATTTGCAGCATGGTGGGCTTTTTTGGCACTGGGAGATCCCAGCTTAAAAAAAAAAAAAAAACTGCTAAAAAAGGGGTGAGGCACATGTGGCAGCAGTGTGAGCTGCCAGAAACTGGAGCCTGGCCAGCCAGAGCCACGTTCTGCCTCCTGGCCAAACTCTAAGAGACTGGCTTGGTGACCCTGCTGCCCCAGGAAACCCCCACAACCCCAGGTAAGGCTGCTGGCACCACCACAGGTTGGCCCCAGCCTCTCCTATCCCAGCTGGGTCCCTTTGCCACATGCTGAAGCATACGTGCAGGGGCATGCCCTAGGACAAATAGCAGCACACATTTGTGCTGCTATTTGTCTCACAGGAAATCTGTGCTCCTGCACATATGTGCTCTTAGGGACTTGTCCTATTGGTCCAAACCAAAATTGGGTGGATTTTCACTGTCCTGGGAATGGAGAGTGCTGCAGTATAAAGGCAATCTCTGAAGAGTTTGCAGACTGAATAGGTAAGATGAAGAGGAATAGACAGACAAAAAGGAAAAGCCAAACAATGTAGGTTATCCCTGAAAGTTCCCAGAATCAACATTTCAGCCTCTCCTGAACTGTGATCAGCCTTAGACAGCATATTTACTGGTACAGATATCATATTAACTTATCCATTAGTTTCAACAGCAACAGGCCACTAACAGGCAAACAAGCCTTCCATGACACCTCTGGGCTGTTTCAGGGTCTGGCTGTAGATCACACCATGTTTCCACCAGCTCCCACTGCACTTGTGATCGAGCAGATGTTGGCATAGTCCGGGCTTCTGAAAGAAATGTGGTGCCTCCTGGTTGAGAAGCACACACATGGTCAAAACACCAAATCTGAAACAAAATACAGGGCTCCGAAACACAACGAGCCATCCAAAATGATCTGGATGTTTCCGAAACGTTTCAGATGTTTTGGAGGTGGGCTTGCAGGGAAAG
>NW_005841851.1:5265298-5273214 GCF_000455745.1 Alligator sinensis
TGATACTGACATCTGTAGCTAGTGGCCAGTGACAACGATCTGTCCCTGAGGTCCCTTCCAAGCTGGGGGATCGAACCAGGAGTTGGGGGAACATTTAGGTCCCTGACCATTCCCCCAGTTCCCAGTTCCATTCCACAGCTCCCCAACCTTTCCCCCCAGCTCTCTGATTGCTTCCCCAAGCTCTTCCCGGGGGGCGCGGGCCCCCAGATGATATGGGATGACAGCAGGCTGCCGCTGCCAGCTGAGGATGGTGGCGACTCTGGGCTATTTCGCCAGCTGGCAGCAGCAGCCTGCTGAAACCCTGAGTGCAGATCCAGGGGCCGTGCCCCCAGGAAGAGCTGGGGAAATGATCAGAGAGCTGGGGAATTGAACTGGGAGCTCCGGCTGACAGGTGGATCCACCCCACTCCCAGACAGTGCATGGTGCCCTGCCGAGCCGCACTGCACCCACGCTATGGTGCGGGTGCCAGGCAGGAGGGGGCGATCCCCTACTGCTCCCTGCTGATTGGGGTGGGGGAGGGTTCTGCCACAAGCCCTCAAAGACCCCAATTGCTGCTGCTGGAACCGGTGAGTGTGGGGCTTTTTTTTGCTTTTTTTTTTTTAAAGCTCCGTCCGCACTTACCGGTTGAGGAGCATGTGGATGACAGCAGGCTGCTGCCAGCTGGAGCAAGCACCAGCACCTGAGCTTGCCCAGTGCAGCCTGCACCACACACCAGGAAGAACCCAGTGCTGCCCCAGCCCCAGCTGGCAGCAGCAGCCTGCTGTCATCCCGCATGCAGATTTGGGGGCCTGTGCCCCCCCGGGAGCTAGGAGACTGTGCCAGACTCCTCCTGGGGGGAATGGGCTCCAAGATCTGCGTGCGGGATGACAGCATGCTGCCACTGCCAGAAAGTGATACTAGTTTTGCTTTCAACAATTTGAGGTGCAGTTTACCAGAAACCCCTGCACCTATCTCCTTGAAACTTGGCAAGCTTTATGGCCTCAGAAGCGGCTAGCATCCCTGCAAGATTAATCAAAATCAGGCAAGAACTTACAAAGTTATAAGAAGTTTTGTGATTCCCCATTATAGCCTATGGCCAAAACACCGCAACACTGTTGAAATTCCAAAACGGCTCTGAAACAGTTTCGGCCAAAACTAAATGGGACAGTGATTCAAAACACTTAAACAAATCACTGTCCCTCTGAAACACTGAATCTAAAACGAAAGAAAACACAGCTGTCTTGGACAGTCCTACGAAACACCAAAATAAAACACTGTCCCTCCAAAATGCCGAATCCAAAACCAAAACGAAACACAGATGTTTTACACAGCCCTAATGGTCGCTGTCACACCAGCAGCGCAATGGGCACCAGTCTAACATTTAAGTTAGACTAGGACTCCCACCCAAACCTGCCAAAGCAATAACTCATGCTCCAGGAGCCGTGGCCACAAAAGGGAAAGAAATTCCCCCTTGGAACAGGTTGAAAGTCCATTGTTTACAAAATATCATCCTCGTGTTCTCTGAGATCCTGCAGACTGCCTCCCCCTAATCCCCACGGCTAATCCTTCATTTAGGGCTTCTACACCAGACACATCATTGGGCTTGTGGTGGACAGGTGCTATTTACCAAAAAATGGATCAAAGAGATTGCAAAGAAGAAGAAGAAATGAGAAAAGGCTGGATTTCTCTAAAGCATTTGAAAAGCTATACAGTAGGGACCCCAAAGGTAAAATTTGGTGTCACGTTGGACAGAAAACCCTGTCAGAATGTTGGGATGTACAACTTGGCTTGGTTAAAAATGAGCAGACCTGAACTTTCAACCCAAATGCATATTGGTTCTTTAAGGTTGCAAAACGTCGGGTTAACTTTCCAGCCATTAATGTCCCACATCTCTCCCAATTTCAAGTTTAGAGTCAGGTCCCAGGGTATCAATGCTATGAAAAAAGCTTATCCTTTGAGACAAAAGACAAGCACCTAGAATTTGGGTGCAATTCAAACCAGACCAAAACATCCTGTGTTTTAGATTCTCTGATCTCTTACAGAGAGAATACTGCTTTTAGAGTCTGGGGAGTAAGTCTGGTGCCCTGGATGGCAATTTGAGCAGCAGTGACCATGAGATGCTTGAGTTCAGGATTCTGAGGAATGGAACGATGGAGAGCAGCAGAGTAAGGACCCTGGACTTCAGAAAAGCCGACTTCGACTCACTCAGGGAACTCATAGGCAGGATCCCCTGGGAAGACAAACTGAGGGGAAGAGGAGTCCAGGAGAGCTGGCTGTACTTCAAAGAAGCTTTACTGAGAGCACAGGAACAAACCATCCCGATGTGCAGGAAGACTAGCAAGTATGGCAGAAGACCAGTTTGGCTTAGCAGGGAACTCTTCAGTAAACTAAATCACAAAAAGGAAGCTTATAAGAAGCGGAAACTTGGACAGATAACTAGGGAAGAATATAAAAGCATTGCTCAGGCATACAGGGATGAAGTCAGGAAGGCCAAAGTGTAATTGAGTTGCAGCTAGCAAGGGATGTGAAAGGTAACAAGAATGGTTTCTGCAAGTACGTCGATAGCAAGAGGAGGACCAGGGAAAGTGTAGGTCCCTTACTGAATGGGGGAAGCAACCTTGTGACACAGGATGCAGAAAAGGCTGAAGTGCTCAATGCCTTTTTTTTGCCTCTGTCTTCACAGGTAAGGTCAGCTCCCAGACTACTGCAGCAGGCAGCACAGTTTGGGGTGGAGGTGAGCAGCCCTCAGTGGTGAAAAGAGCAGGTTAGGGACTACTTACAAAAGCTGGACATGTACAAGCCCATGGGACCGGATGGGATACACCCAAGGGTGCTGAGGGACCAGGCTGATGTGATTGCAGAGCCATTGGCCATCATCTGTGAAAACTCATGGCAATCATGAGAGGTCCTGGATGATTGGAAAAGGGCAAACCGAATGCCCATATTTAAGAAAGGGAAGAAGGAGGGTCCAGGAAACTACAGACCAGTCAGCTTCACCTCAGTTCCTGGAAAAATCATGGAGCAGATCCTCAAGGAATCCATTTCTATGCACTTGAAGGAGGAAAAAGTGATTAAGAACAGTTAGCATAGATTCACCAGGGGCAAGTCATGCCTGACCAACTTGATTGCCTTCTATGATAAGGTGACTGGTAGGCCTGTGTGAAGCATTTAGTATTCGCTTTAGATTCGGATTTGGCCGACTCGGGGGACAGTGATTCGAATCACTGTCCCAAATCAATTCAGCCAAATCTGATTTGGAGATTCAGCCACTGCCAAATTGGCTGAATCTGTGAATCGAACAGGCCCCATCCCCTGCCTGCTGTCCCAGCCCCATCAATGGCTGACCTGCCCGGCCCCAGAGTCCTGGCACTTTAAAAACGAAAAAAAAAAATCCCTACACTCACCAGCTCCTGCGAGGTGGGGGGAGGGGAGGGGATGCAATCCCCACTGCCCCACACTGCCCCTCGCTTTGCCACGAGTCCCCAGAGGCCCTGATGGCCGCTGCAACAGCCAGTGAGTGCGGGGCTTTTTTTTTTTAAATTTAAAACACTGGGACACTGGGGCCAGGCAGGGCAGCCACTGACTGGGCTGGGACAGCAGGCAGGGGGCAGACAGGGAAAAGGGCCTGGCGGGGGTCCTCCCATGACCCCTCTCCCCACCCCTATGTACTGGCACAGAGTCTAGGTCCAGCTCTCTGTGGCAGCAAGCAGGGACTGCCTGAGTCTCCAAATCTCCTCCAAATCTTTTCTGAATCGATTCGGAGGGTTCAGATCAACTTGGACCTTTTTATTGGTCTCCCAGTTCGATTCAGATTCAGATATTCGGCCGTCAAATCAGCAACTGAAGCTTCACACAGCTCTCATGACTGGCTCTGTGGATGCAAGGAGACTGGTGGATGTGGTGTACCTTGATTTTAGCAAGGCTTTTGATATGGTCTCCCACAATGTTCTCCCAAGCCAGCTAAGGAAGTATGGGCTGAATGAATGGACTGTAAGATGGATAGAAAATGGCTGGAGCATCAGGATCAGCGAGTAGTAATCAATGGCTTGATGTCCAGTTGGCAGCCGGTACTGAGTGCCCCAGGGGTGAGTCCTGGAGCCAGCTTTGTTCAATGTCTTCATCAGCGACCTGGAAGATGGCATAGAGTGCACCCTCAGCAAATTTGCAGAGCTAGGGACAGACACTCAAAAAGCCTGAGCCTGAATTGATTCCATCTTTGCAGGTCAGACTAAATCAGTTTTGTAACCAGACAGACATCCCAGACATGCAGGCACATGCCTGCAATGGCTCAGGCTAGAAGCTGAGAGGCATTAGAGCAGCCCTCCCTTCCCTTGTACAGGGCTGAGCTGAGGGAAGCGTGGCCAGGCCCTGGGAGGACACTGTGATTAGGGAGGGGTTCCCCTCCTTGATAACAGAGCATTTATCAGCTCTGTTATCAGCATTTAACACCCCATCAGAAAACAAAGTCTTGTTCAGAGCCATTACAAGCTCTTCTTAAACAGCTTTTTCCAAAGGAAGGAATGCAGGGACATTACCATCTGAGTTGCTGATTACCTCCAAAAAGCCCTAAACCAAGTGTGGGCAATTATTTTGGGCAGAGGGTTGCTTACCGAGTTTTGGCAAGCTGTCATGGGCCACACGGGTAGCCCCGTACCTTGATAGGTGCCCTGCCCCCTGGTCGCCATCTTGGGACTGGAAGTCCCACCCCCTAACCTCCAGCCTTTGCCACCAAAAGTCCCTCCCCTTTCCCCCCAAAGTATTCCTTTCAGCAAGGGTTTTGCCATCTCAGAACCAGAAAAATACCAAATTATATTCTAAAAATCAAACATCTACAACATTCATTAATTTGATTTCAAAAAATATTTTTGTCCTGATTTACATGCGTTTATGTAAGTGCACATAGAGGTGATCACACAATAGCTTAAAATGAAGACTTATTCTTGTATAATGTGGGGGGTGGGGGATATGAGGGGTGGGTATAGGTTTATGGGGAGCTGTGGGTGTGTGTGGTGTGAGGAGGGTTTTGTGGGGGGATGGATAGGTGTGTGGGGTGTGGGAGCATGTTGGTGCGTGCGTAGATATGTGGGGTGTGGGGGGATATGGGGTTTGTGGGGGTGGCTGGGATGTGTGAAGGGGTGTGGGGGTATATGGCAGTGCGAGGGGGGGTGTGGGTGCATGTGTATGGTGGGATGTGCTTGTGTGACTCGCCCTATAAGCGCATACACACACACAGTTCCTCCCCCACTATATACACACACACCCACACACTCTCCCTCTGTCTCTCTCTCCTTCTCTCATTGCTCTCTCTGTCTCTTCCCCCCCCCCATTGCACGGATGGATGGACACACACACACACACATCCCTCCTGCTTCTGGCCCTGGGTTATCGGTGCGGCCCTGTGGTCCCACGGTTCGGCGATGCAGCCTAGGGCCACGTGAAAGCCAAGGCAGTGAAAGCTAAGACAGGTGGAGGCTTCCATGGGAGAGGGCTGGGGGGGGGGCCTTGCTCCTGACTCCTGCTGACTTTCCTTGGGTCCTACTGCCCCTAGCTCCTGTCATCTTTGACAGGCAGCCAGGAACAGATAAATATTAATTTTCTAAACTTTTTAGGTGCCCCGTGGGCCAGACAATGGCCTGGTGGGCCGGATCCAGCCTGCGGGCTGTATTTTGCCCACCCCTGCCCTAAGCGGACACTGTTCTATCTCCCTTACACAACATTAGCTAGCATACTACATGCTGGCTACAGTTCGTGCTGTGGGAGAGAGGAGGAAGGGATTTCTGCTTAAGCAGTGAATGATGAGAGAGAGGGAGTCGGGGGCAAAGGCAAACCCTGCTGTTCCTGCAAGTCTCTGCCAGAGCTGCAGCAAGGGAGCAGAGGGGAGGGGCCAGCTCTGCTGTGGAGCAGAGAGCCCCGCCCAACCCAGCCCAGAGAGCATGCTGGGATGCTGGGGGTGTCTGGTTTAGCTTAAACCAAAAAAGAGTCTGGGACAGACATTGCATAAACTGGTTTGACCCAAATCAGTTAAGTCTGACACTACATTCAACCAGGTTTGTCCCGAACTGGTTTCAGCCATTTTCAAACTGGTTTATGTACACTGAACATCTGTTCTGTTACAGGTTTAAACCAGTTTCTGATCACTTAAACCAGTTTATGTGTAATGTCTGTCCCTAGTCCAAATTACACCAAGCTGGAGGGAGTAGTAGATATGTTGAAGGGTAGGGCTAGGATTCAGAGTGACCTAGACAATTGGAGGATTGGGCCAAAAGGAATCTCATGAGGCTCAACACGGACAAGTGCAAAGTCCTGTACTTAGGACAGAACAATCCCATGTACCAGTACAGGCTGGGGACTGACTGCCTGGGCAGCAGTTCTGCAGAAAACGACCTGGGGGTTACAGTGGACAATAAGCTGAATATGAGCCAGCAGTGTGCCCTTGCTGCCAAGAAGGCTAATGGCATACTGGGCTGCATTGCTAGGTGCACTGCCAGTAGGTCAAGGGAAGTAATTATTCCTCTCTCTTCAGCACTGGTGAGGCCATATCTGAAGTACTGTGTTCATTTTTGGGCCCCCCACTACAAAAAGGATGTGGACAAATTGGAGAGAGTCCAGTGGAGGGCAACAAAAATGGTTAGGGGAATGGGGGACATGACTTATGAGGAAAGACTAAGGAAACTGGGTTTACTTAGTCTGGAGAAGAAGAGACTGAGAGGGGACTTAATAGCAGCCTTCAACTACCTGAAGGGCCTTTGAAAGGGGATAGAGCTAGACTGGTCTCAGTGATGGCAGATGACAGAACAAGGAGCAATGTTCTCATGTTGCAGCAAGGGAAATTAGGTTAGATATTAGGAAGAATTTTCTCACTAGGAGGGTAGTAAAACACTGGAACAGGTTACCCAGAGAGGAGGCAGAAGCTCCATCCTTGGAGGTTTTCAAAACCTAGCTAGACAAAACTTTGGCTGGGATGGTCTAGTTGGGGCTGGTCCTGCTTTGAGCAGGGGGTTGGATTAGATGACCTCCTGAGGTCCCTTCCAACCCTTTCTATGATTATATGATTCTATTCCTCACACCACTGAGAAATGGAAACAATAGATAGCACATGTTTTTAGCAATTATCAATTATTTTTAAAAAGGGGTTTGTGACAGGGGGGCCTCCTCGGGGCCGATCTCCGCGGCCCGCCCACCTGTCTCTGGGCAACCGCCCGCCTATCTCACCCACCACGCCTTTTATGTTAATTGATTCAATTACAGATGTCAATTAAGCGAGAGGCTGCCCATTGTAGTGCCCCGATGCCAGGGGGCGCTCCCTGCGGCTCCTACCTCCCCAATACCGCAGCCCAAGCCTCGCAGATGGCATCTTGGTGTTCCCATAATCATCGGCCCCACACTGGGCCCCAGAATCTTCCCAACAGGACCCCTCTATGATCCTCTCCTATCAGGCGGCCACTCCGCCTTCATCCGGGCTACCTAGGCCCCCCGAAGCCATGCTCCCCTCTCGGGTGTGGTTCCCCCGGGACCTTCGGCCACTTGCCCTGGCCCACCTCCAGGCCAGTCGGGACCCCAGGCCCCCGGCTCTTGGGCGTCCCTCGCGGTGGGCCCCTGGCCCTTTTGACTCTCCTAGTCCTGGCCCCAGCTTGGGCCAGTCGAGGGTACTCTCTCCTTCGGGCTGGGTCTCTAGCCCCTCACTCTCTATCCTCGGGCCTCACCGTGCCACTACTCCCTCTCTCCCAGGAGCAACCGCAGCACCACGCCCTGTACTCAATCACACTCTCGGGGTCTGCCCTCTGGGCCCCTCAAACAAACTCAGGGTTACCCACCCGGTGGTGGGAGCTAGGGGTTAAGGCGCCCCGACCTGCCTTTCACCGGGGTGGTAACTGGCCTGGCATTTCCTGGGGGCTCCTGCACCACTGGAAGCCCCACCAGGCCACCCACTCCCGGCA